>NC_140165.1:78761231-78784392 GCF_963971535.1 Notolepis coatsorum
AGAGAGAGAGAGAGAGAGAGAAAAACATATTTACATGTGTTTCTTTGAGGCGAGAGATAAGCAATCGCTGGATCTGCAATAGGGATGGGAATTGCGAACCGGTTCCCGTTGGGAGCCGGTTCCTAATTGTCAGATTCCTGGAATCGCATGCCTCCGTGACTTTCGATTCCTGTATCGATACCTACCATGTGTTTCCGACGTATGATGTAACGCCAGTTTGTTTGGGACCGGAGCCACCATGTCTGGCAGAAAAAGACGTTTGAAAGCGTGGCTGCACTTTACCAAAGTTGATGAAAACAGCGGAAGTTGCAGCATTTGCAAAATGTCTATTTCATCAAAGGGGGGAAATACGAGCAACATGCTAAAGCATTTATCAACACGGCATGCCCTTAACGTGCTGGAAGAATGTCATGTTTTTGATGTCCTATACGGACGACTGCTGCTGCTGCATCTACCTCCGTTACCGAAGGTAGAATCCATTATTACAAATTAATAACGTTAGCGCCAGGGGCGTTTCTAGGGTTAGAAAACATTGGGGGCCTTAGCCCGGGGGGGGTGGAGGTTTTTCTTTTTTTTTTACAGAAATACGAAATTTTTTTGTAATTAGAGACGAATACTGAAGAACTAGATTAGAGGTTTTTAAAGTGAGGTCCAGGTCCATGAGAGGGATCTGGGCAGTCCCCATAGAAAATTCAAAGTTAACAGGACCAAATCATCAGTTTCTTATTTATTTATTTAACCTTTATTTAGCCAGATAAAACATTGATCTGGTCCCAGAGGCCCTAACAGGAGTACAAATATACATATATACATATATATATATATACATACACACATATACACCAATAACAAAATAAAAACACAGTTAAGAATCATACACATAAGCAAATAAACAAACATAATGCACAGCCTATGTACAAAAGAAATAAACAGTTAATCTCTAGTCTTTACAGTTTTCTTCGATTGCATAAACACTCAAATCAAAAGTATTACACAATTATCAAAACCTTACACTCAAGGAGAAAAACATAGGCCCAGATTTGTACCCCTATAAGCACAAAGTCAGCCTCACACTTTTTGCAAAACACTAAACACACAGTGATTTGCAAAACACTAAACACACTTGCATTACATTACACATAGAATGTCAAATTACCACACATATGAGCCAATTGGTTAAACACAGCAATCAGATGCACAAACACACCATTGCTTAATTGTAGATACACCAATCAGGTGTAAGCACTATAAAAATGCAGCAGGTGAGTTCACCTGCCTTCAACCAAAACGGAAGGAGAGTGAAGTACTGTACACAGAGAACGTGAAAATATACAATACATTCACCAAACACTACACAAGACAACCAATGATGCAGACTGATGAAAATATAAATGTTCTCTCCATATACCCAAATCAGTCAACATGGAGAATCACAACAAAAAAATATCTTGCCAGATCCAGCTAGGCAAAGAGATAATGTCTAGTATTTTCTGTACTCTATTTAAATTTTTTCTATTTTTGTTTTTGTTTTACTGTAATTTTAACCTGTACTGGATACAGTATTTTATGTTTGTCTGATATTTGCTGAGCTTACAGTGTTATGCACACTGTAGTAGCATGGAAACTGGGACATGTTTTGTTGTGATTCTCCATGTAGAAATGTTGACTGATTTGGTTATAATATAATTATTATGGAGAGAACATTTATATTTTCATCAGTCTGCATCATTGATTTGGGTATATGGAGAGAAAATGTTTTTTTTCATCAGTCTGCATCATTGATTTGGGTATATGGAGATAAATAAATTATATTTTCATCAGTCTACAGCATTGGTCTTGTGTAGTGTTTGGTGAATTTATTATATTTGCACAGTGTGTACTTCACTTACAGTACTCTAATCACTGAGAAGTAGAATTGCTAAATGTGTTTTAGGTTAAGCACAGCAGTGTGTAACTGGTTCAAACAGAATTAAGTCATATGAAACGTTTCATATGGTAACAAAATGTAGTTTTTATAAATTAGTGTATAGTTTTTAACTAAGTGTTTAATTTAGCAAAGGATCTGAGGTGTTCTGATAATTGTGTGTGTGGTTGTGCTAATTGTGTGTAGTGTTTTGAAACACCGGGCCCTGTTTTCAAAATCGTGCTTAAGCAATCGAAAAAAAACTGTATTGTGTGTTGACCAGGGAGTTGATGGCGTACTCGACCCAGGGGAGGAACCGGCTCCAGGAAGCAGGTCTCTTGGCGGCAACACAACGGAGAGCAGACTCCACGCTCTGGTTCATCCTCTCTGTTTGTCCGTTAGTCTGTGGATGGTAACCAGACGAGAGACTAACAGTTGCCCCCAATCCCTTGCAAAAGGCCCGCCATACCTGGGAAGTGAACTGGGGACCCCGGTCCGAGACGACGTCCTGGGGGAAACCATGGAGGCGGAACACGTGGCTTGTCAGGAGGTCCGCTGTCTCGGAAGCTGAGGGAAGCTTGGGAAGGGCCACGAGGTGGACCCCCTTGCTGAACCGGTCCACCACAGTCAGAAGGACTGTGTTTCCCTGGGACTGTGGAAGACCCGTGACAAAGTCCAACGCCACATGGGACCAAGGGCGGCTCGGGATGGGAAGTGGCTGTAATAGACCGGAGGGTGCCTGGTGGGAGGCCTTGCTGCGGGCGCAGACCGTGCAGGCCAGAACAAACTCCTTGACGTCGTTCCTCATGGTGGGCCACCAAAATCGACGAGCCAGGAAGGAGAAAGTGCGGTGAACGCCGGGGTGGCAGGCAAACCGGCTGGTATGGCCCCATTGGAGAACCCGGGACCGGACTGAGTCGGGGACGAAGAGGCGACGAACAGGTACGTTGCTGGGAGCGGGATGGAAACGTAGGGCACGCCTGACCACGGTTTCGATGCCCAAGGTGACCACTCCCACCACCCTGACCTCTGGGAGGATGGGAGTCGGATCCTCAGTGGTTGGAGCCCCCTTGGAGTGTAACCGGGACAGAGAGTCGGCCTTCGTGTTGCGGGACCCAGGGCGAAAAGTCAGCGAGAAGTCGAACCGACTGAGGAAGCTGGCCCACCTTGCCTGCCGGCCGTTGAGGCGCTTGGATGCACGGATGTACGTCAAGTTCTTATGGTCCGTCCAAATGGTGAACGGTTTCTCGGCCCCCTCCAGCCAATGACGCCACTCCTCCATGGCAGCCACTACCGCCAGCAGCTCCCGATTGCCAATGTCATAGTTCCTCTCGGCAGGAAGGAAACGACGTGAGTAGAAAGCGCACGGATGGACCTTCTGGTCCGTCGCCGACCGCTGAGACAAGATAGCCCCTAGTCCAGTATCCGAGGCGTCCACCTCCACAATAAACTGCCTCTTGGGTCTGGGTGGAGCAAGACCGGGGCGGTGGTGAACCTCTTCTTGAGGGAACGGAACGCAGCGCAGGCCGCTGGAGACCAGTCAAACGGCAGGGAGGGAGAGGTCAGCCTGGTAAGTGGTTCCGCCACCTGGCTGTAGTTCCGGATGAATCTCCGGTAAAAGTTTGCGAACCCGAGGAAGCTCTGTAGCTCCTTCCGAGAGGTGGGTTCCGGCCACTCCTCCACGGCCCGGATCTTGCGAGGGTCGGCTCGGGTCAGGCCGCTCTCCACGATGAAGCCTAGGTAATCGACGGAGTCGGAGTGGAAACGGCACTTCTCTGCCTTAACGAAGAGCCGGTTGTGGAGGAGGCGCTCCAGCACACGGCGGACATGCTGGACGTGTTCCTCGAGAGTCTTGGAGAAGATGAGGATGTCGTCCAGGTATACCACCACAAACTCCTCGAGCATGTCACGGAGGACGTCGTTCATGAGCGCCTGGAATACCGCCGGAGCGTTGGTGAGGCCGAACGGCATCACCAGATACTCGTAATGACCCCTGGGAGTCTTGAAGGCGGTCTTCCATTCATAATTTGGTGAAGACGGTAGCCTGGGTGAGGGGCTCGAAGGTGGAGTTCATGAGAGGAAGAGGATATTTGTTCTTAATGGTGATCTCGTTGAGTTGGCGATAGTCAATGCAGGGCCGAAGATCTCCATCCTTCCTCCCAACAAAAAAGAAACCGGCCGCCACCGGGGAGGACGAGGGCCGAATGAGGCCTGCTGCCAAGGACTCAGAGATGTACTTATCCATCGCTGCCTTCTCAGGGACAGTCAGACTGTAGAGGCGGCTGCCGGGAAGGGGGGCCCCTGAGCGGAGGTCGATGGCACAGTCGTAAGGCCGGTGAGGCGGAAGGGCCTGAGCCCGGGACTTGCTGAAAACCTCCCAGAGGTCGTGGTACTCGGGGGGAATAGTTGAGAGGTCCGAGGGCGGCACACAAGGGGAACTCCGGGGCGAAGGACTGGACGCCGCCTGAAGACACTGGGCATGACAGGAGGAGCTCCACCCCCTGATGGTGCCGGAGGACCAGGCGATGTGGGGCTCATGCAGCGCGAGCCAGGGCCGACCCAGGACTATTGGGACAAGAGGGGATCTGGTAATAAAGAACTGGAGTCTCTCAACGTGGTTACCAGCAATGGTGAGGAGGACAGGACAGGTGCGTTGAGTGATGTCAGCCAGGCGGTGCTGATCCAGCGCGAAAACCTCCAAGGGCCTCTCGAGGTCCTCAAGTGGAATGTTGGCCTGGGTGGCAAACTCAACGTCCAGGAAACTCTCATCAGCACCCGAGTCAATGAGTGCACCCACCGTCGCCCGCTGGTCCGCCCAGGCTAGGGTGACGCTCGTCAGACGGTTAGGTGGTGCACGGGTGTGGGAACAGGAAAAACGGCTCACCAGGATCTCCCGGGGTCCAGGCGAGCCTGGTCTTTTGGCCGGGTAGGGCAATTGGAGATACGGTGTCCATCCCGGCCGCAGTAGAGACAAAGGCCGGACCTGAGCCTGGACTCCCGTT
Organism: Notolepis coatsorum; assembly: GCF_963971535.1. Taxonomy (NCBI): domain Eukaryota; kingdom Metazoa; phylum Chordata; class Actinopteri; order Aulopiformes; family Paralepididae; genus Notolepis; species Notolepis coatsorum. The sequence goes on from NC_140165.1 coordinate 78,766,137, forward strand.
CGGCCGGGCTAAGGAGGGTGCGTCCCAGCTGCATGGGTTCCTCCTTGGTAACAGCTCGGGAGGGAAAAGGGCCACCAGTCGCTGAGGGGGCAGGACGGTCAGCAGAACAGTCACGAGTACGGGGGGTCTGGGGAACCTCTGGGGGTCCCAGTCGTGCTCTCTCACGCCTCCTCTCCCGGAGGCGTCCGTCGATGCAAATGGCGAGGCTGATTAGGCCCTTGAGAGAATCGGGCTCCTCTCGGGTCGCGAGCTGGTCCCTTACCGCGTCGTTGAGCCCCTTCAGGAAGGTGAGATGAAGCGCCCGATCATTCCAACCGATCTCGGTTGCGGCTAGTCTGAACTCCAGCGCGTAGTCGGTGACACTGCCACTGCCCTGCCGGAAGGTGCCCAACCGAGCTCCCGGGTCCTGGCCACGAGCTGGGTGGTGGAAAACCCTTCGGAGCTCTGCCACGAAGTCTGGGTATGAGAAACAAAAATCAGCCCTCATAGACCAGGAAGCAGTGACCCACTGTGCTGCTCGGCCTGTGAGCAGGTTAGTCATGTAGGCTACTCGGGCTCCCTCTGACGTAAATCGGCTGGGTTGATGAATGAAAACCAACTCACATTGCATGATGAACGTGGCACACTCCTCGAAGTTACCGTTGAACAAACGTGGGTTGGAGAGACGGGGCTCCCGAGGTGCGAGGTCGGGAGGTGCGGGGTCTGTCGCGGCGGCGGGTGGTGATCTGGCTGGAACTCCTGGCACAGGTGGGGTTAAAAGCAGGGTGTTAAATGCTGCACTGAGAGCCTGTAGCTGGTGCAGAATATCAGCCTGCTGATTACCCTGGGTAGTCTGCTGGGTGGCCAGAGTGTCAAGAGAATCCTGAATAGGCTGGACCTGGGCCCGGAGGTCCTGCACAGCAGCCGCAGCCGCACCTAACTGTTGGGTGTGGTCGTTGGTCAACTGGATCTGGACCGCCAACGCTGCCCTAACTCTGTCTGTGTCGGCTGGGGTCGACATGGTCGGGTCGTAATGTTATGGTTTGTAATCAACCCCAACAGCACGGCACAGACAGGTAGTTCAGAGTTAGCCAAAAACCAGGGCGTATTTATTTCCAAAAACAGAGAAGAGCAAAACAACAACAAAAACAAGGGGAGAATGTTCTTGGGCAGAGTAGTCTGCGGCTCTGCAGCTTGGCTCAGAGCAGAGACGGCACTGTGGCGTTGCGCCTCTGACTCTGCGGCTCTGCAGCTACTTGGAGATCCACTCGGGAAGGAACAGAGAGAGAGAGAATGTCAACAAACGAGCGTATGGAAAACGAGGCAGTCCAGTCTTATTTAGCTGAGTCCAGTACTAACACAAGCGACACATCTTCAGTGTTTACCAAAACATACAAAAAACAGATAGGTCCCGAGTCCAGGAAAATGCGAGGAAAAAACAGAGCATCCAAAAAAAGTACGTTTCCAAAACTCACCAAGGCGCAATTGCGCAAAGCGGTCAACGAGGCACAGATCCAACGGATGGCAGAGAGGAGCAACAGCGGCGACTTCCATAGACGTCCTGGAGAAACAGACGGTGAACAACACGGGAGGAAAACAAGCAGCAGCTAGTGGTAAGCCAAAACGACCCGACACCGAACGTTCAGAACCCCAGAGTATATAAAGGCTCCACCGAGCTGATTTGAAACTCACTTCAGGTGCGCGAAGGTAATTGGTACCTGGAAGCGTGCGGTATCGGACCAATCCTCACAAAACGAATGCTTTCATCATCATCACTGTATAAATATTCTCCCATTTCAAATGATGACAACCAGAGTGCATCTAGTGCTGCCAGTGGTTCTCGCAAATCTCAGGAAACCCCTTTCACTTTAGCATAGCGGGGTAAACTGACGCAAGAAAAAGTTAACGAGTTAGAAGCCTCAGAATTTCGGTAGGTGAATTGCTTTCTTAGATGTTACTTATGTCATGTCAACTCATGTGTCAGTTATGTTTTTACTTTTAACGTTTATTTATACAGGTAGGTTATTGATAACGAATTCTCTTTTGCAACAACGACCTGTTGAATGTAACTACAGTTCAATAGATTCAATTCGTTTAGGAGAATCTCAAATAAATAATTTTATTTAAGTGTGTAGTTAAAAAAAAAGTACAGTTTTTGTATTTTTCTGACATGGGGGGCATTGGGGGCTCAACAATAAAATGACAATCAGAAATGTCAAGTTGCATGTTGTTATTCTACCAGCTTAGTTCTGTTGCATTCCCACAATGTTCTGTAGGGAGATGACTAGGGCTGACCTTCGAATTTTTTTTTTGGCAATCGAAGCTTCGGGGCCGAGCTTCGATTTTAATTCGAAGCTTCGGGGCCGAGCTTCGATTTAAATTTCTTTTTTTTTATAATTTTTTTTATCTTATGTTGTGGGACTTGTACAGCACTTTGGTAAACTTTGTTGTTTTTAAATGTGCTCTATAAATAAAGTGGATTGGATTAATGAATTAAGTAGCCCCTTTCGTGACTGTGACGCAGTGTGATTTAATTCAAGGTGGATCGCTGTTGTCGTTTGAACAACTTCAGATTTCATGGGAACTACCAATCCCCCAAATCAAGAATGTTTAAGATGAATGAAGTAAGATTTTGATTATTTGAAATATGGCCTGTGTAGACTAAACTATGCACAGAATTATGTCAGTCTACAAGGTCCGGATTCTACATGGTCCGGCAATGTAGACCTTGTAGACTCCACTACAGACCAATTATCAGTGAATGTTCATGCATTTTTAAGAAGGGCTACTTCCACAAAAAAACAAAGAACTCACCAAAACATCTCAGTAGCACCTTATCTAAATGTTCTATTTCATATATGGAGATTCATATTTATTTATGCATTTCTACATTTTATTTCCTATTTTGTTTATTCATCCCAGTATCTTTCTTTCTTATGTGTGGAATTCTACAAGGCATTTACATTCACATTTACATTTAGTCATTTAGCTGACGCTTTTATCCAAAGCGACTTACAAGTTCTGTATGACAGGTCATCAGGAAGGATACAACTCTATCAGCTGAGTAACAATATTCATCAAAGTGTTGCGTGTTACAGTGTAGGTTAGTTTATTAGGACAAGTGCATGACAGTAAGGTTAGTTAGGGTTAGATTTTTTTTATTTTATTTTTTAAATTTTATTTCAGATAATGGTTGAAGAAGTGCGTCTTTAGTCAACGGCGAAAGATTGGATGGGATTCGGCTGTCCTAACTGGGGTGGGTAGTTCATTCCACCATTGTGGGGCAAGGACTGAGAATAGGCGTGTAGGTGGTGTATATGTGTTTGAGGATGATATCCTTCAAACAGGCAATAGTGATGATATAATTTGGGCAGTGCTGAGCTGGGTTACTTTCCTCCAGTGTATTTGTCCCCCGGCCCCACCCAATGGCCCCATGCACAAAGTATTTAAGACAGCCCTAGAGATGACAAAGGCTCTCAACCCCAAATATAACCCCCCATCCAGAGAGAGTTTAACCAACCGCCTGATCCCTGCATGGTATAACGTTGAGAAGGGCAATTTGATTTCGGAGCTAAAAGATGTAACGAAGACAGCCATCACGGCTGATGGATGGACAAGTTTTAGTCAGGACCACTAACTCACAGTAACAGTGCATTATATCAAGGAAGGCAAGATAAAGGAGAAGGTCCTCAAAACTAAAGCGGTGTACCAAGCACAGACAGGGACAGTTGTGGCTGAGGAGATTGACGGGATCCTGGAGGAGTTTGGAGTTAGAGAGAAGGTTGTGGCAGCCACCGTGGATAACGCAGCCAACATGGATGTAGCAGTGAGAAGGCTACACATCATCAAGTTGGGATGTTTCGCCCACACACTGAACCTAGGAGCACAGAAGCTCTATAATTGCAATGCAGTTTCCAAATGGGCGGCAAGGATCCGTGCCGTGGTCGTATGGATGAAGAGATCCCACATGGCCAAAATAGTCCTCAAGGAGAAGCAGCAACTCCTCAGTAAGAATACATTTCAGTACTTTCTTTAGATTATAGCCAACATGCATTGATATACGTTAACACATGATGATAAATGAACAGATGGTACATAAATACAAATAACAAATTAATGGTAATATAATATTGTTTATTGTTATAATAAGTTAACACATGATGTTAAATGAACAGATGGTGGTCAATACAAATAAATGAATGGTAAATGGTAATATAATATTGTTTATTGTTAGCTGATGATGTGCTAATATAGATGTGTGTTGGCCTTTCAGACGCGCTGTTGCCCCAGCACATGCTCATCTTGGATGTGAAGACACGGTGGAATTCTCTCTTTTTAATGATCGAGAGATTCTTCAAGCAGTTCCCCGCCATCCAAGCTGCAGTTATGGACCCACGGCTAAGACAGTTGATGGAGAAGGACAGGTAAGGGGGCGGGAGATTATGTGAATAATTCAATATGGTTTATTTAAAACTTGGTGGATTAGTAAAGTCATCAGAAGGATTGTTTTAGTTTGTTTAAGCAATATAATTATTTATATTGCAGACTGAACAAAATGGACAATGAGGACTTCAGGAAGGCAGGAGTTTGTGCAGCTGATGCGTGTGCTGTACACGTCCACACTCTGTGTCTCCAGTGACAAAAGTCCAACCTGTGGCCAGATTCTTCCCATCCTCCAGAAGTTGCAGGAACAGTCCAGGTGAAGGACTCCACATTCGTGAGGAGCATCAAGGAGTTGATTTGGAACGATCTTTCCAAACGCTACAAGGTACAGTGACTGACATTTATTCATTCATCACGAGTGACGAATAATCACAGATACTAAAGGATATTCACATTCAGTCACATTTTCCCCCCTAATTTTGTGTTATACATGTCCTCCATTTTTTATTTAAGGATGACAATGTCCAGACCTTCCTGGAGGAGTCCACAGTGATGGACCCCAGGTTTAAATCCAAAATGGATAGGGATGCCATCTGGGACAGGGTGAGGGAAGCAGCAGTGGCAGCAAATACTACAGAGGCAGCCGCAGTCACAGAAGAGGTATTTGAATTTGACAATCCCTTTGAACATTTCTATTGTGGTACCTTTCCTCTCTGGGCTCTGTGGTACTTAAATGGTGAATTTCTTATCAAGCTATCAGAGCAAGAGACACAGACACACAGTGATGATGAGGAAGAAGAGGAGGAGAAGGAAGAAGAAGAAGACGACTATGTAAGCTTAGCTCATTGTTTTTTTTTTTTTTTTATCTTTTTCCCCCTCCATTTTCCTCCGATTTTCTCCCATCCCAATGTTAGTCGTTATGCCAATTCCCAATCCCCTTCCTGGTCGCTGCGCACTTACCCCCCACAGTCAGATCATCTGGGAGAGTGGAGGCTATCACGTGCTTCCTCCGACACACGTCCAGCCAATCAACCGCTTCTTTTCACCTGGCAGCGCGGATATTCTCCGAGAGGGCGTAGCGTGTGGAAGGATCACACTATCCCACTCAGGTCCCATCCGTGCTTAGCAGACGCCCCGACCGAACTGTAGGAGTCGCTGTTTACAACGACCCGGACCCACCCCGCCAGCTTCTCCCACCCTCTAATACTGCCAATTGTATTAGTGTGAACGGCCAGCCAAGCTGGTGACAACCCCGGAGCTGTGAGCTGGATTCGAACACAGCTCCGGGGTTGGTGACGAACGCAATCTCCGCTACGCCACCTAACCGCAGCTTAGCTCATTGTGATGATCATAGATGGCATGGATTAAAATATTAAACTTCAAACTAAATAATTATGGTCCATTTAATTTCAGACTCCACCCGTAAAGCAATACAAGACAGCCTTGGCAGAACTGTTTGCAGAGGAGGACAGAGAGCTGCAGACAACAGTACAACAGCACACCCTGTCCATCACGGAGAGAGTGGATCAAGAAGTACAGCTGTACAAATGCCTGCCTTCCATCCCCATATCAGGTGACGCTGCTCTCTGGTGGTGGCAAAAGAGAGACACTCTGCCCCTGCTGTCAAATCTGGCCCAAACGCGTGTATGCCTTCGACGACGGAACTGCATTTCCGCATTCGAGTTTTGCGCTCTGATTGGCCAGGTCATGTGACATGTGCGCCAATCGTGGGACAGCAAGTTCTACGCCTATTTCCGGGTCTAACAGCCTGCAAACTACCTGGCGTTCTATCGCCATGCTCTAAGACAAACTCTAACCTTAACCAACTTCGAAAGAGTGCCTAAGCTTAACCGTCGGAATCAGGGCAGGCGTTCTATCGCCATGCTCTAAGACAAACCCCTAGCCTTAACCTACTTCGAAAGAGCGCCTAAGCTTAACCATTGTAGAAACTTGCAGTCCCACGATTGGGCGTACATGTCACATGACCAGAAATGACCTGGCCAATCAGAGACGCGGAAATGCAGTTATGTTGTAGAAGGCATTCAGGCGGCCCAAACCTATCTATGTGTTCAGGCGTCTTCCACCCCGTCTGAGAGGGTGTTCTCCACGGCTGGAGACACCATTAGCCCAGAAAGATCAAGAATCCTCCCAGAGAAAGCGGACATGCTTATTTTTTTGCAGAAGAATTGTTAATTTTATTTGCCAGTTTTATTTTTGGTTCCAGGGGAGCACTGTGTGATTTAACATGTTCAAATGTTATTACCTATTTTTTTGTTTTGTTCTTAGGTTATTTAAAATGTTGTGTGGTTTACTGTATATGCTGTATGTTCTGTTCAGAGATTAAGAAATAAAACTAAGTGTTTTATTTTGGTTCCATTTTATACCCTTTTAACACATTAACTGCCACGCTTATATCCATCAATGTTTGATCACTGCCACCAGTCTAAGCCTATGGAGATGTTTACCTTCTTTGCAGGGCTATAACCTTTTAAATTGTATTGCTAAATTGACATTACTATGGCCCATTCAACATCGATTATCTATCGTTCAGGATGTAGGAACGTTTTACTTTTTCATTCACACATTCATACAAAAATACAGTCTAGAATATAAATATGTTTTTATCGTTTTCTGCAGTAATTCCTAGAACGTGAGATATAGGCATAAATGCATATATAGATTATCAAATGCCGTTTGATACAGATCCACGCTATATTAAAAATTTCAACTGTACATGGTCCTAAACGTTATGACTGATCATGCGCGGGTGAACGGGGGGGGGGGGGTCGTTTATAATTCCGTGATCGTCGTTAAATGCTTCATGTAGTATGGGTGATATATAGATCAGAGCAGTTTGTATGGATAATAATAAACAAACAGGCTGAAAGTAACGTCAGCCTCCTCTTACCGTTGGGCGATGACACTGGAGCAAAAAGATCCCAGTTATTTGATGGGGATCGAGGCGATCCATTTCCGGTTTGTATAATAATAATAACAGCCCAAATCATGTTGATTATTGAGTTATGGCAGCGATCGCTACACATGGACGTGTGTCTTGAGTCCCGCAACGATAAGCGAGTGGCCGGACTTATTTAGGAGACGCACCGATATCCAACCGGCATTTCCGGTTTGGCAACTCGCCGATCATCCACCAGGTGGCAGTATTGAAGCGTTGCAGAGTTGTGCCGAGTCCCACAGCATCAGACCAGCCTCCGTGAGGGAAATATGAATACCATGGCGAAAATATGAAATATGATCAAAATAACGTTGTACGCCGTGATCTGGCAGAATTCGCATGAACTTGAAACCCGTTGTCCGACGTTTTTGGTGCAGAAAGTGTTAAAAAAGAGCACTGTAATTTAACATGTTCAAATGTTATTACCTATTTTTTTTTATTTTGTTCTTAGGTTATTTAAAATGTTGTGTGGTTTACTGTATATGCTGTATGTTCTGTTCATTATTTATTTAGAAGATTATTTAAGAAATAAAAGTAAGTTATTAACACTAATAAACCTGTATGTACTCTTTTTTTCCACCCAACACAACTTATCAGGAATCGATAAGGGAATCGATAAAGAATCGTATCGATAAGCAGAATCGATAATGGAATCGTAATGGAATCAATTCCCATCCCTAATCTGCAATGCCTGCTTTTTGACCATAAAAACATGCAAATGTTTGTAAGTAGACCATGGAAATGTACATATTAAACTGGGAAATGGCCATAATATGGACTCTTTAATATATGGCTCTGTGTATTATTACACTTTAAACACATGACAACATGTGTAAACAGACACATACTATTTTCTTAAGAATTATAATAACTAGTCTGAGACTAATCTGATATGTCAAGATGTGTGTGTGTGTGTGTGTGTGTGTGTGTGTGTGTGTGTGTGTGTGTGTGTGTGTGTGTGTGTGTGTGTGTGTGTGTGTGTGTGTGTGTGCGCGCGTGCGTGCGTGCGTGTGTGCGTGCGTGTGTGCGTGCGTGTGTGTGTGTGTGTGCCTTTACCAGCTGTGAAATGTTGTTGACAATGACCAGATAAGACCAGGCATTTCTGAAGCTGAAGTTAGCTTCATCATACACCCCACACAGCTGACAGATACTGAGAAACAGAGACTGAAGTTAGCTTCATCACACAGCTGACAGGAGCATGTCTATGTTCCCCGGGTCCTATGTTCCCCGGGTCCTATGTTCCCCGGTAGCGATAAAAAAGGTCCTACGTTCCCCGGGTCCTATGTTTCCCACTCCCGTTGCCGCTCCCGAAAAAGCGACGAGTTGTGTGAGGGCCGACCATGTCAGCTTGCTTCATTTCTCTGTCATTACGGTAGTGTTCTCAAACGTACACTTCATGACTAAAAAAGAGTCCTATGTTCCCCGCTACTCCTGAAAAAGCGACAGAGTTGTGTGAGGGTGTAGATATGGTGTAACATGTGTAATTGTGTATGTATGTGTGTGTGTTCTGGATGTAACAGTACTGTATATCTACTCCAGTGCCGTCTGCAGTGGCGGCTGGTGAATTCTTCTCCAGGGGGGGCGCTATACCAAAGATTTTGCAAACATGTACCGAGGTATCACAACACGCGCGTGCACGCATTGGCAAAACCACACACTGAGTATAGCCTACTGTGCACGTCAGAGCTTCGGCGAAACCACAAGGTACGAATATTTAAGTAGGTACAGTACAACGATCACCATTGCCATCAATCAATATATGATCAGTCAATGCAGCCACGTTTCCAATAGCGCCTACACAAACGCGCACGCACGCACTCTCTCTCTCTCTCTCTCTCTCTCTTCCAGTCGGGAGCACTAGCATATCACTGTAATATCTTTGTGCATGCTCCCACTCGCACGCCCGTATTCCGATCCGTACAATAATAATCACAGATGTATATATTGTCATTTGAGACAAGTTACCAATACATTGTCCCGTGGGTTATGCCCCCCCGCGGTGAAATTAATTAGTATCCCCCTCCTCTATCTCTCTCTCTCTCTCTCTCTCTCTCTCTTTCTCTCTCTCCCTTCCAGTCGGGAGCACTAGCATATCACTGTAATATCTTTGTGCATGCTCCCACTCGCACGCCCGTATTCCGATCCGTACAATAATAATCACAGATGTATATATTGTCATTTGAGACAAGTTACCAATACATTGTCCCGTGGGTTATGCCCCCCGCGGCAAAATTAATTAGTATCCCCCTCCTCTATCTTTCTATCTCTCTCTCTCACACACAGCATTAAGTACCTCACGTGGAATCCCAAGCAGGCAAGCACTACACAATTTAGAAGATTGCAAAGGATCAGACCTAGTAGTATACAGTATATACCAATAATAACTTCAGTATGAGTACAGCATATTTTGCATATTGTTAAAAGAGCCAAGGCTGGCTTGCGAAAATTAAACATGACTCACTTACCATCAGAAGAGTTGAAGGGGGCGAGATATTCAGCCGTCCACAAGCCTTAATCCACTTAAAGAAAATAAAAAAAAAAGTGTTTCATGTCCTTTACTCCAGTAACAGTCCATGGGCATGTTGTATCTGTCCCCGTCGTTTTAAAAAGCAGGCATGGGAAGAAAATACGGCATTTACATGACTACATCCAGCTAGCCATATAGCTCCTTGTTAGCCAACACTTCTTACCGAATCAGCTAGAAAACGACAGAAGCTCTTTCAATCTGAGTTTTTCTTGCAGAGTCAACGTGCGTTAAGGACTAGCGCCCAGGTTTGGAGGTAGGTCGATTTCTGAGAGTGACGTCAATCACAAACGGGGGGGGGGGAGAAAGAATAGCATGCACAAAACAATGATTTATATACTATATTAACATTATTGTGCATTTTAATAGTAATTATTATTCATTTGAAACATGTTTAGTAGGGCTTCAAAATATCTAAAATAAAAAACACAAGTTCTTCTTCTCCTCTCTCTCAATCAGGGGGGGCGGCGCCCCAGCGCCCCCTATCGGCCGGCCGCCACTGGCCGTCTGACAGATTCGGCCATCAGACGCTGCTTGCATGTAATAGAGATGTATATCTGTTATTTAGTTAGGCCTACTGGACATTTTCGTTGACATAAGTAAGTAGATTTTCGTTTTTGTTTATTTATTAAGTTAATATAAAGCGTGTTTCGAAAAAAATTTAGGTTGTTAAATACACACGCTTTTGATTTCTTTAAGTGGCGAGTGACGTCTTTTTCGTGCTTATTTGAGAAGGGTCCAGCTGCACAGCCGGAGAGCAACGCTCTCAGGGCCGCGCTGTGACTGCTGTTCTGTCACTCCCAGCCTAGTAGTGGGCCGGTCGTTGACCAAACTTTATTTTAATTTTTTATAAATCAATTATAACGAACATTACTGTTTTGCTTGTTTGTTTTTTAATCTGTTTATTACTTAATTGTTTTATAACAATTTCTTTAAATTTATTTAATTCGTTTTTAATTTATGTTCGAAATAAATAAACGCATTCATTCATTCATTCAAGATATTGTGTGAGCAAAAAAGAAAAGAATGTTATGAAGTTAATTTACTATATGTATACATCCTCTGGCCTGTTTGTAGAACTTCCCTGTGTTGTTGACAAAGCTAAACCCTATTGATATGAAGTCTAATGGGAACACGTGAGGATGCCGTCACTTGCTGCTATGTTCATGGCCCTGAGAGCGTTGCTCTCCGGCTGTGCAGCTGGATACTATTGGCTTATTTCTCGCCAGGTGGACAGCGCCTTGTTGCTGAAGCTGCAGTGAAAGGGTTAACGTGTGCCTTGGTCATAAAATCTGCCTATCATTTATTTTTATTTCTACTGTCCCAGTTTCGATATATTATACATAAATAGGGGTGGCATTCCCGTCGCCGTGCATGGCGGTGTGAGTGGCGCGCGTGCTGTTTTGTGTTTTCCTTCGGTCATGGCGTGTATGCAGCAGGACCTGTCTGTCGCGGAGGTATTTAATTGGCATGATGCAACACTCAATGTTAGCGTGTGTGTGTGTGTGCCTAAAAGCACAGCAGAGAATTATGGCATCATCAACCGAACTCAGTCAAAGTTTTGCTTGCTTGTACATGGTGGACTGGTTGCAATTCCCCCTCCTCCTCGCAGTCCTCGCAGCCACGGAGCAAGAGTTAAAATACGTACATGGCTATAGGCTTATAAAACGATTTAATAAGCTAAACTTCGTTTTAAATTCTTTAATTCACATTTGTTTATTTCATTTGATTTTTCCCGACATAATGCTACCTGCCCCGACTAGATCCGTGACTCCATTGCGATACAGATGAATTATCTTCTCAAAATAGTATAAGTGGCTATCTTTTATGCGTATTTTACCACTGGTTGAAAACCACTGCTGTATAACCACAAGCTATATTCACGTAATTATGACTGTGACGGCGACAACGGCACCACACATGTGAACAGTAACAATGCAATTAATTAATGTCTTGTTGTAATTAGTATATACCCAATGTCATGCATCTTCTTGAAGCGGGGAACATAGGACCTTTATTTCAGCATTTGGCAAGCCTTTATTTTAGCGGGGAACATAGGACCCGGGGAACATAGGACCTTTATTTCAGCTGGGAACATAGGACCCTTTTTTGTTCGGGAGCGTTCGGGAGCGGGCGGGACCGGGGAACATAGAACCTTTATTTCGGGAGTGGGGAACATAGGACCCAGGGAACATAGGGATGACCCCCAGCTGACAGATACTGAGAAACAGAGACTGAAGTTAGCTTCATCACACAGCTGACAGATACTGAGAAACAGAGACTGAAGTTAGCTTCATCATACACCCCACACAGTGGACAGATACTGAGAAACCCTTGCTACATAAAGTTGAACCTAAAATATGTTTCTGACAACATTTTAGTGGTATGTTTGATATGATACAGTTGGTTACAGTAGGCGACTTACAGTGCTATTATACTGTGGTTACAGTAGGCTACTTACAGTGCTATCACCATGGTTATAGTAGGTTACTTACAGTGCTATCACCGTGGTTACAGGCCTGACAACAGTGTACTGCAAAACTCCCAGCTTACACCTGAACAACAGCACCCTGGAAACACAAAGAACATCTTTATCTATCTATCCATCCATCCATCCATCCATCAACCCACCCACCCATCCATCCATCCACCTATTCATCCATCCATCGATCCACCCAAACACACCTATCCATCCATCCACCCACCCACACACCTATCCATCTAACCATCCACACACCTATCCATCTAACCATCCACACACCTATCCATCCATCCATCCATCCACACACCTATCCATCCATCCATCCATCCAACCACACACCAATCCACCCACCCATAAACCCATCCATCTATCCATCCATCCTTTCCCATGGCCCAGAGTTGACAGCAGCACAGTGGGGGGATGTGTTATGTTATGATAGGATATGTTATGATATGTTATGTTATGATATGATATGTTATGTTATGATATGATATGTTATGTTATGATATGTTATGATATGTTATGATATGTTATGATATGTTATGTTTTATGATATGTTATGATTAGGGATGTCCGATATTATCGACCGACCGATATTATCGGCCGATATCGGCAGTAAAATGTGATATCGGAAAATATCGTTATCGGTTTAAAAACAAAAAAAAACAATAACAATATTTGTTATATATATATCCAGTGAAATTATTAGTTACCTGAAATTATTCCGTTTTTTGGATGGGAAACCCTGCATATATCGGTATCGGTTGATATCGGTATCGGAAATTAAGAGTTGGACAATATCGGAATATCGGTATCGGTAAAAAAGCCAATATCGAGCATCCCTAGTTATGATATGTTATGATATGTTATGTTATATGTTATGTTATGTTATGATATGTTATGTTATGTTATGTTATGATATGTTATGATATGTTATGATATGTTATGTTATGCTATGTTATGATATGTTATGTTATGATATGTTATGATATGTTATGTTATGATATGTTATGTTATGATATGTTATGATATGTTATGATATGTTATATGTTATGATATGTTATGTTATGTTATGATATGTTATGATGATATGATATGTTATGTTATGATATGATATATTATGTTATGATATGTTATGATATGTTATGTTATGATATGATATGTTATGTTATGTTATGATGTGTTATGTTATGTTATGATATGTTATGTTATGTTATGATATGTTATGATATGTTATGTTATGATATGTTATGTTATGATATGTTATGTTATGTTATGTTATGATATGTTATGTTATGTTATGATATGATATGTTATGTTATGATATGTTATGTTATGATATGTTATGTTATGATATGTTATGATATGTTATGTTATGTTATGTTATATTATGTTATGTTATGTTATGTTATGTTATATGTTATGTTATGTTATGTTATGTTATGATAGGTCTTACTCTCCCATGGCCCAGGGGGGGCAGCAGCACAGCGGGGGAAGGTGGTTCAGCTGCTCCTGGACTTCCAGCATCAGCACCAGACTGGGATACTGGTTACTCAGGAAGTTGAGAAGGAAAACCAGGAAGTTATAGATGACAAAGGCCTCGTAGCATTCTCTACAGGTGTCCACATAGATGGCTATACTGGGGTAGCGCAGGGCTATCCACTGTGGCAGAGAGAAGGAGATGGAGGGGGGTAGAGAGAGACGGAGAGATGGACGGAAGGAGAAAGAGAAGGAGAAGAGCCAGAAAAGAAAGTAATAAGAAATGGGGCGACAGTGGCTCGGGAGGTAGAGCAGTCGTCTGGCAATCCGGAGGTTCCCGGTTTGATTCCCGCTCCTCCCAGGCAGCGTGTCAAAGTGTCCTTGAGCAAGACACTTAACCCCTAATTGCTCCCGATGAGCAGGTTGGCACCTTGCATGGTTGCCTCCGCCGTCGGTGTGTGAATGTGTGAGTGAATGGGTCAAATGTGAGTAACAAATTGTAAAGCGCTTTGGATAAAGCGCTATATATATTTTTTTTTAAAGCAGCCAAAAGACAATTAAAGCAAAGTGTATAACAGCTGTGTCTCTGGGAAATACAGTTATTTTGTTTATTGTATTCATAGTTTTAAGCAAATATATCATGCTAAGGAACATTTCAAGCTGGTTCAATGTTTTTTTTTATTGCAAAATATCTTACAGTCTCCATATTAAAGCTTATTAAATAACTCATTAACCCATTGGACGCCAGAGGTCGCTGTGGGCGTATGGCCGTTTGTGCCAGCGCTGTGATGAAATGGGGGTACATGCCGGTGTTTTTGGTGCTAAAACTATATTAAATATTATAGCTATGGATCTAATGATATAGTCGATTGTCATTGAGTTTCTTATGGTCAAGATGCAAAAAACAGATACTTTTTTCATCAATACTTTCCCGTTTTATACCGTGGTGCATATGAGTAGTTTTAGGGTAATTTTGTGTAATCCCAGGAAACGCTGCTAAACAGCGTTTTAGTGCAATTCACTAAAAACTTTGCCATTCCTCGCTTGGATCAACAATCAATCTGAAATCAACGCTAGATTATCGGCATTATGTTTCATCATGCATGCATGAAAGGGGGGGGGGGGCGCCCCTCCGTGCTTTGATCGCTACCAACGGGATACGTTACACACACACACCACACCACATACACTCCCGATCGCATGAAGGAATTTTTGGATCAACGCAATATTGATACCATTTAGTCCTTACCTTGACCAGGATCTGTCCCGAAAAGAATATTCCAATGATCTGATCGCCATTCCAAGTACTGATGTCGACCATATTTCCAACGTAATCCAGCCGTGAACATGATCCGGGGGTCGGGGACCCTCGTCGATGCATCTGTTAGAACCGCTTGCCCTGCCCGAGTGTTTAGACCCCGCCCCCACGCCACAGCTTGGCCAAGACACCAAGCCACATCATTTCAAACAGAGTGCAATAGCGGCTGCAAGGCATTAGGCGGCTGTATTGGACTTTTGCTATCTCAGACCCATCCCCAGTGATAACACACAGCTGCCTGCATGTTTATGAATGGAAATAGCGAATGAAAGAAATAACGATCCAATAACGAGTATACTCGTTGTTGGCGGCCATTGAGTTAACTGTTAAAGAGTTTTTGACGCGACTGGGTGGCGCAGCGGACTAAGCGCTCGTCACCAACACAAGATACACTGGTATCGAATCCGGCTGTCAGCGTTGCCTCCGGCTTGGCCGGCCGTCACACTGGCTCGATTGGCAGAGTCAGCGGGAGGGAAGCCGGTGGGTGGGTCTGGGTCGTTGTAAACAGTGACTCCTACAGTTCGGTCGGGGCGCCTGCACAGCGAGGGAAGGATCTGGAGGGAGGTAGTGTGACCTTCCACACGTTACACTCTCCCAGTGAGAGTCCGCGCTGCCAGGTGAAAAGAAGTGGTGGGCTGGGTACACATGTGTCGGAGGAAGCGTGTGATAGTCTCCACCCTCCCAGACCGATGGTAGGGGGTAGAGTGCACAACGACCAGGAAGGGGATTGGGAATTGGCATAACGACTAACATTGGGAGGGCAGAAAAACGGAAAAAGAAGGGGGGGAAAGATCATTTAAAAAAATAAATACAAAAAAGAGTTTTTGAACAAGGGGGTGGGGCAAAATGGACTCCTGCTCTCTACATATATGAGCCTGGTCACATGGCCAGACCAGACCATATGAAACTGGTCACATGACCAGACCAGACCATAATATACAAGTCTGGTTCCAGAGCAGGAGACTGTCTCTCTCAATTATATAAAGAGATTCTATAGGAGATTGTCTCAATTCTATAAAGAGATTCTATAGGAGATTGTCTCAGTTCTATAAAGAGATTCAAAAATCCTATGTAGAGAAAGCAACAATAAAAATAAATGTCAAAGTGAATGTGTGTTTGTGTGTGGCTGGCTTTGTGTGTGGCTGCGTGTGTAAGTGTGACTGTGTGTGTATGTGTGTGTGTGTGTGTGTGTATAGAGACATTTAGGTCTTGTGACACCACCTCATCGTGGCCAATTAAGGTCTGTTACCACGGCAATAGAGTTAACCAATTCTAAAACCTGGAACGACCAGAATGTCTACTATGTCAACTACTCCTTTGTGTGTGCGTGTGTGCGCGCGTATGTGTGTGTGTGTGTGTGTGTGTGTTCAAGTTCAAGTTCAAGTTCTTTAATAGTTGTCATACAGAAGTACAGAATACTTTCATACAAAATGCTTCTTACTGTTACGCTCCAGAGACTGTGCTAGACAAGATAGTATCAAATAACATAATAACATAATATAGCATGAATTTAGAAGAAGAAAATGAGGTCACAGTGTTCGGTATAGACATATGTACAATGTTCTGAGTTACCATATAATATACAATACACAATACTATGCAGTGTACTAATGTACAGTACTATCTAGTGCAAAGCAGAAATGGGATGAGGTACAATTTTAGGTACAATTTACAGTAAGGTGTACGAGTTGTAGTGCAATCCTTCATCCATAAATATAAAGTGTGGGGAGTGGGTGCTACAGTGTGTTTGTTTAAAGTGGGTGTGTGCTATAAAGTGTGTGGAGTGGGTGCTACAGTGTGTCTGTTTAAAGTGAGTGTGTGCGTGTGGATGTGTGTGCTATGTGCGTTTGGTGGTTGTTGTTGTGTAGTGTTCATTCATTGTTCGTTTAGCAGCCTGATGGCCTGGGGATAGAAGCTACTTCTGAGTCTTTCTGTGCTCGCCTTGAGACTCCGGTATCGCTTGCCTGACCGCAGCAGTTCAAAGAGGCAGTTGTTCGGGTGACTGGAGTCTTTAATGATTCTCTTAGCCTTGCCCTTGCAACGCTTGTAGTAAATGTTCTGGAGGGTGGGGAGCCCCCCTCCAATTGTGCGTTCGGCTGAACGTGTCACTCTTTGTAGTCTGCTTCGGTCTTGTGCAGTGCTATTCCCAAACCAGGAGGTGATGTTGCCGGTCAAGATGCTCTCTATTGTACATGAGTAGAAGTTCTTAAGGATCTTCTGGCTGACTTGGAACTTCCTTAGGCGCCTGAGGAAGTAGAGGCGTTGTCGTGCCTTCTTCACCACACTGTTAATGTGTGTGGTCCATGTCAAGTCCTCGGATATGTAGGCTCCGAGGTACTTGAAGCTGTTGACTCTCTCAACCGGTGCCCCGTCGATGCTGAGGGGGCTGTAGTCCTTGACCCCCGACCTCCTGAAGTCCACAATCATCTCCTTTGTTTTGCTGACGTTCAGGGAGAGGCTGTTTTCCTGGCACCATCCCGCCAGGACCTTGACGTCTTCCAGGTAGGCCCTCTCGTCGTTGGCAGAGATCAGGCCCACCACCACTGTGTCGTCAGCAAATTTGACGATTGTATTGCTACTCCGCTGAGCCACACAGTCGTGTGTGTACAGGGAGTAGAGGAGGGGACTCAGAACACAGCCCTGGGGGGCCCCTATGTTGAGGGTGATGGATGAGGAGGTGCAGTTGCCTGCTCTCACCACCTGGGGTCTGCCAGTCAGGAAGTCCAAGACCCACTGGCAGAGGTCATAGCCCAAGCCCAGGTCCCTGAGCTTGGCTATGAGTATGGAGGGGACTATGGTATTGAATGTGTGTGTGTATGTGTGTGTGTGTGTGTGTGTGTGTGTGTGTGTGTGTGTGTGTGTGTGCGTGTGTGTGTGTGTGTGTGTGTGTGTGTGTGTGTCACTCACACTGTCCAAACTGTAGATGGGTACCATCCACAGTATTCTAGAGAAAGAGAGGGAGGAGAGATACTTTATATTTTACTTTTCAATTGAAGTGTGTCTGTGTGTGTGTGTGTGTGTGTGTGTGTGTGTGTGTGTGTGTGTGTGTGTGTGTGTGGTGTGTGTGTGTGTGTGTGTGTATACCTGATGATAGGTTTCTGCAGTTCAGGCTGTGTGTAGTGGACCATGTGTTGT
>NC_140165.1:78784592-78809686 GCF_963971535.1 Notolepis coatsorum
ACTGACACTGTTAATACACGTACATACACCGAAGACAACTGATAATAACTCACCTCAGCCTTCCCGAGCTCCCATACACACAGCGGGACCACGAGCATTAACAAGCCGACATAGAGAACCACGACCAGCGGCCGGATCCATCTCCGCCAGTTACCGCACGTACACGGCATGATGTCCCCCGTTTAAAGCGGTCCAAACACACGCTGACACTAGTAGTAGTAACACATGAGTGACAGTGAGGAGTCGAGGTCCTGGCAGAATGACGGAGAGAGATGGTTCATAGTTCCTGATTGGGCCGAGGGAGGAGGAGAGATGTGGTCCGCTGACTCCGCTCATTCAGTGGGATTAATAAAGTCGTATTTTGCTGTTGTCCAACACCAATATGTCCAATATGAATTGAAAATGGGGGACCCTGATGTAAACAAGACAAACGTCTTTCTCTGGTCTGCATCTAACAACTGTGTGTATTGAGCTGTACTGTATTGTACCCATTCTGCAATCTGTTAAATAAAGTTTTCATTCATTCATTCCCCAGTGAGCAAAAGCCGTCTTTTCAACCAAGCGTTTTTCATAGCTCTCGTATAACCGGGCCAAATCGTGTTTTTTTGGAGACGTATTTTAAACTATGTACTAAGTATATTATTTCAATGCATTCACATCTGAAAATATTATCAATATGGACAGAGGCATCCTGCAAACGCACCTACAAATATATGAGCACGATATTTTCGAAGATTTTATGTGACGTCTATCCATCACTCGCATTCAGCCCAGGATAATCTTGTCTAAGCTAAGACGTATTTTAAACTATGCACTAAGTATATTATTTCAATGCATTCATATCTGAAAATATTATCAATATGCACAGAATCTCCGAATCTCAGTGACCCAGATGTCCTGAGGTGCGTGAATTTAGCGAGGTGAATGTAAATGGGGAAGCCCGTGAGCCTGTAGTGAGCCTGTACGTTAATGCCAAGCAAGCAGTGCAAAAATGCTTCCGCATTCGTCACCGCACGCTAGTGCGGTAAAGCGCCCCTCTTTTCAGACAAATGCTACCGTGCGTGCACCGGCGGCGGCGTGGCTCGCTCAGGTGCGTGCGTGCGCCGGCGTGCTCGCGCGAGGTGCCCGCGCATGCGACACGAGCGGAGCTCAATATATATAAGTCACCGCCCCTTATTCAGTATCCAACAAATAGCTCAATTGCAAGGACACATGGCTGTGGATCCTATGGCTTGTTTGCTGGCGAGTTCGAATCCCATCGAAAATATTTTTAACGTGATTTTTTTTAACGTGTATTCTTTCGCCGATTAAGGTTAGGCATTGTTTCGGAGTTGGTTAAGGTTAGAACGGTTAAGTTTAGGCGCTGTTAAGGAGCTGGTTAAGGTTAGAGTTTGTCAAAGAGAATGGCAATATAATTTCTATGGTTAAGGTTAAGGTTAGGCATTGTTTCGGAGTTGGTTAAGGTTAGAACGGTTAAGTTTAGGCGCTGTTAAGGAGCTGGTTAAGGTTAGAGTTTGTCAAAGAGAATGGCAATAGACAGCTATTTCCGCGAAAATGAAAGGCGCATTACTGCATGCCACTACGGTAAATTTTTGCACTGCTTGCTTGGCATAAAGCTACACGCAGCCCGTGAGTCTGCTGTGCAGATGCGGTTTGCCATTTGATCAGCAGGTGGCGCTGATAGTGCTGGAAACCTGACTGATCACATTCCTGCCTGATTAAATAACATGTCTGTCCGTTCTTCTGACCGTGTGTGTGTGTGTGTGTGTGTGTGTGTGTGTGTGTGTGTGTGTGTGTGTGTGTGTGTGTGTGTGTGTGTGTGTGTTTGTGTTAGGGTGACCAGATACAAAAAGTCCAAAAGCAGGACAACAGTAAGATTTTGGTGGGACAAAGTGGGACAGATAATAATGTAATTTTTTTTATTATAATAACTCGTCTTCACCGAATAGATAAAGGTTAAATCTAAATAAATACAAATTAAATACAGAATTATATCTCTCCACATTCATCTTGGCACTGGCAGCCGGCTTGTTACCACCTAACATCTGTTTTAAATATTCAAACTTTATCACTTGACAGGAATGTCTTGTGTTCGATTTTTTTTTTGCTTCAAAAAGAGGGACATCCTCTCAATATGTGGGACGCGGTCTCAAATGGTGGGACAGTACAACCAAAAGGGGGACACCTGGTCACCCTAGTGTGTGTGTGTGTGTGTGTGTGTGTGTGTCTATCCATAGCTCTCATTTAGCCCAGGAGAATCTTGTCTAAGCTTAGACGTCTACCAAACTTTCACTTTTCACCCCATTTTAGACATTGTTTAAACGTCTAAGCTTAGACGTTCAAAACACGTCTAATCTTAGACGTCTACCAAACTTTCACTTTTCACCCCACTTTAGACTGATTTTAGACGTCTATGTCATGACGTTGAAACAACGTCTAAGCTTAGACGTTCAAAACACGTCTAAGCTTAGACGTCTACCAAACTTTCACTTTTCACCCCACTTTAGACTGATCTTAGACGTCTATGTCATGACGTTGAAACAACGTCTAAGCTTAGACGTTCAAAACACGTCTAAGTTTAGACGTTCGAAACACGTCTAGAATAGACGTCTACCAAACTTTCACTTTTCACCCCATTCTAGACTGATTTTAAACGTCTAAGCTTAGACGTTCAAAACACGTCTAAGCTTAGACGTTCAAAACACGTCTAAGCTTAGACCTTCAAAACACGTCTAAGCTTAGACGTTCAAAACACGTCTAGAATAGACGTCTACCAAACTTTCACTTTTCACCCCATTCTAGACCGATTTTAGCCTATAGCCTTGATTGACATTTTTTATTAACAGATTGCAGAATGGGTACAGTACAGTACAGCTCAATACACACAATTGTTAACCCTTTCACTGCCACACTACCAAACGGTTAACCCTTTCACTGCGACAATACACAGTATGTTAACCCTTTCACTGCATATATGTAGTATCCTCAAGAATATGTGCATAATCTTGTGTAATTTTTGCAATTGTACATATCTAATTTAAATTATTAGAAGCATTATGGTAAACTTTATATTACCAGCTATACGTTAATATAATTAACCAAGTTCACATTGTGAGATGGAGAGTTCAGTGTTCTGATGGCCTCGGGGAAGAAGCTGAGCCGGAGTGTCTCTGTTCTCGTAGTGTGTGTACAGCGTTTGCCTGACCGCAGCAGCTTGAACAGGCTGTTGTTGGGGTGGTGGGGGGTGTTTAATTATTCTGCAGGCTCTGGATTTGCACCTCCTGTTATATAAGACCTGCAGGGGTGGTAGTGCAATACCCGTAGTACGCTCTGCTGAGCGCACCATTCTCTGGAGTGCCTTCCTGTCCTGTGCCGTGCTGTTTCCAAACCAGGCAGTGATGTTTCCAGTCAGAATGCTCTCTACAGCCCCGGAATAGAAGGAGTGGAGTATCTTCCCAGATACTTTGAACTTCCTTAACTGTCTCAGGTGATAGAGGCGCTGTTTAGCCTTTTTCACCACATAATATATGTGTGTTGACCATGTCAGGTCCTCTGTGGTGTGGACTCCCAGGTACTTGAAACTGCTCACCCTGCTCACCCTCTTCTTGGACCTAGTAAGGTTTCGTCGATAATCCAATGTACAGTTACCCCCCCCCCCCCACCTACCCCCCCCCCTCCTCCAATGTACATTTTCTTCGTCAAATGTATATACCGGTACTCTCTCTTTTTTTTTAACTCTTTTTGTACCACAAACAGTACTGTATTTGTAAATCTGGTATGTCATAAATCCAATCTCCCCCCAATCCCATTCAATCTATTTGGCTGCAGCTCAAATGTATTCCCTTGCCCCAGTTTGCCTTTTATGTCTCTGTCTGTGTTTTGTGTATTTGTTTTTGTTTTGCTGCCATTTTGGCCAGGTCTTGCTCGAAAAAGAGATCTTTGATCTCAAGTGACTACCTGGTAAAATAAAGGTAAAATAAAAAAATGTATGTCACCCCCCCCCCCCCCCCCCCACCTACCCAATCCAATGTACAGTTTCTATGTCAAATGTATATACTTTTTTTTCTGGACTCTTTTTGTATCACAAACAGTACTGTATTTGCAAATCTGGTATGTCATAAATATATAGATGTAGCAGTACTGTCTATCTGTATGTCATGTATGTCATATATGTTACGATGAATTGAAAATGGGGGACCCTGATGTAAACAAGATGAAAGTCTTTCTCTGGTCTGCATCCCCTTAACAATTGTATGTATTGAGCTGTACTGTACTGTACCCATTCTGCAATCTGTTAATAAAGTTTTCAATCAATCAATCAATCAATATTATGTTATGATGAATTGAAAATGGGGGACCCTGATGTAAACAAGATGAAAGTCTTTCTCTGGTCTGCATCCCCTTCTGCAATCTGTTAATAAACTTTTCAATCAATCAATCAATCAATCAATGAGTGGTGCTGAGAGGGAGGGGGCAACGCGGAAGTCTCGCGTAATCGCACGAGTGTCGCCCGTTTGAACACGGGTTGGAAACCCCGTCGTTCACTTCCTTCCACCCTGGTTCCTTCGCTGTCTGTTGGCTGTCCACAAGCAAGGTAAATGTCTCTATTATTTTAATAAAATGTGGCCAAGCCCATTACTATTCCCTCTCAAAACGTAACCGGGTTGACTACTATATATGTAATGGCATGTGTAGTTGGTTCATACGAGTGTACGTGCTTGTATTTCTATCGTTGACTTCGTTTGCAAATTTTAACGTTCGCTATGCAGACGAGCAGGGCCGCATTAACGACGGCCGCGGCCCGTGGGCCTTTAGTGACGAGCCCCCCCCCCCCCCCCCCCCATTTTTTTTATTTTTTTTTTATATAATAATAATAATGCAATAAAAGTCTGAAAATGAAGGGATTATGTCCATGAGTGTAATTTTTTGAAATTAAGGCCTGCCTCTTATATAAGCCTCTCTAATAAAGGCCTGGTGCTCTTTGCAGCTGAGGTAAATAGAAGACCCGTCCTATATTTGAGGATTTACGGTAAATCAAGATGTTCAATTATCTTAAGGTACAATACCTGAAATGAAAATGTGTGTGTGTTTCCAGCCAACCAGGTAACATGGCAGAAAAAAGAAAGAATACAGACATCGGAGCATTTTTCAGTACACCAAAACGCAAAGTAAGAACCCTAGTAGCCTAATAGCTCAAAGACTTAAAGGGCGGGCTCCACAAATAATGGATTGCACGGTGTTAATTGCACCCTTACTTACAATTCATTATGAATTGTAAATGGGGGACCCTGATGTAAACAAAACAAAAGTCTTTCTCTGGTCTGCAACCCCTTAACAATTGTGTGTATTGAGCCGTACTATATTGTACCCATTCTGCAATATGTTAATAACATTTTTAATCAATCAATAACAGATTGCAGAATGGGTACAGTACGGCTCAATACACACAATTGTTAAGGGGATGCAGACCTGAGAAAGACTTTCGTCTTGTTTACATCAGGGTTCCCCATTTTCAATTCATAATGAATTGTAGGTAAGGGTGCAATAGAAATGTTTCATAATGATGTTCAGTGTATTCATACGTGTATTGCTCTCCTTAATGTAGAATGATATGGTGACTGTACAGACTCAGGAAGGAGAGAAAGAGACCCAAGAGTTACAGGTAATGGAAATATCAGACAGTCAGCTTAAAGTGTAGGATAACATAACAAATTAAGACACAAATACTTGGATTATATATCCCCCCTCTCCCTTTCTTTACAGAGTAGCATAAAGATTGTGTATTCAAACCGGTTCAGTGTATTCATAAGTGTATTGCTCTCCTTAATGTAGAATGATATGGTGACTGTGCAGACTCAGGGAGGAGGCAGAGAAGGAGAGAAAGAGACCCAAGAGTTACAGGTAATGGAAATATCAGACAGCTTAAAGTGTAGGATAACATAACAAATTAAGACACAAAATAGGCTATATTTACAGCAGACCCTGTTATTGTTCCTTGTTGGTATTTTTTCTCTCTTTCTTATTAAAAACTTGGCCTATTTGAAAGGAGATTGATTTAAATTATGCTGTGACCTGCTGCCAATATCCTGTGTAACTAAATAGAATATACTTGTATTGAGAAGACACTTGTACGTTAGTCTAGAGGTCAAATACTTATGTTAATCCCTATTTAAAATGTAACGTTCTGTTGCATGTGTCCAGATGCCGGGCGTCAGTGAAAGATGTCAACCTACAGGAGTTTGTTCGTGCCCTGGCGGCCTTCCTGAAAAAGTGAGTTGACTTAATTAATTTCCTCCAAGGGTGTGACAGTCACACTATTAAAAGAATATAAAAAAGCATATTCCACAGTTATGATACATTTCTTCGGTCACCAGGTCAGGAAAGCTGAAGGTGCCAGACTGGGTGGACCTGGTCAAGCTGGCTAAACACAAGGAGCTGGCCCCTAATGATGAGAACTGGTTCTACACCAGAGCTGGTAAATTGTGACATCATCCCACCATCTCTTGTTTCCACTGCTGTTGGTATTAGTTGCGTTGATTAACGCAACTAGTGTTAGCTGTAACATTTGATTGCTGACGTAGCAGCTCTAATGTTTGCAGGGCTGTACACTGCGACGAGATGATTGCAAATTGCCTATTAATTTGGCCGTTGCGAGTGAAAAATAATATCTGGGAGCAACGTTGTGAGTAGTGATTTCAACCTTCATTGGCATTTCACTCCTAAATTAATCAATACAAATTGGATAAAAAAAATTGTAAAACTTTAGCCTACAACCAAGGCTGTACAGTGCGACACAATGTCGTGGTGCTATGAAAATTGTCGTTGAGCTGAGCTCTCATCAAAATCAATGGAGTACTTTCAGGAAAGTAAAAAACACATAGCGCTTGCCGATTGGTGCTAAGAACAGCAGGGCGGGTGCAAGCGATGTGACGTAATTGGCAGACTCGACTGTCAATCAAAATTATTCTGTTGCCGGCTGAATGATTGAATGAATGAAAACGTTATTAACGATTGCAGAATGGGTACAATACAGTACAGCTCAATACAACAACAGTGGACTGGAGGATGAAGACTAGAAAAAGACTTTTGGCTTTTTTACATAAGGGTCTTCTATTTTCAATTCATCAAAACATTTAGAGACATACAAATATACAATAGTTTCATAAAAATGCTATTTATTGATTGATTGATTTAAAACTTTATTAACATATTGCAGAATGGGTACAGTACAGCTCAATACATACAATTGTTAAGGGCATGCAGACCAGAGAAAGACTTTCGTCTTGTTTACACCAGGGTCCCCCATAAACGCACCCGTGTATTGAAGCTTCTGTAGCATGTCACAGAAATATTCTGTACTTGTTTCAGATGTACCCCAGACAAGGCCCACTCCCAGGAGAGACAAATTTCCTCTGCCTGAAAAGACTAAGATTATAAATAGAATTTACCATATTATAAGTTATTGCTGGTGTAAACATTCTTACAGTTGGGTAAAAATGCCTAGACACTGGTGACCGTTGTTTCAACAACTAACAGTGATAAAATCTTAGCATGTAATTTGAGTTTATTCCTCTGTGAAGTATGGGAGAATACATTAAAACGCCCTCAGTCACAAACGGTTTGAGTTGTTTTGCACAATATTTGTGGTTATTTGAAGTACGGAATGTTTTCACTACATTTAACTAATAATTGTCATTTATATCAGGGTTCCAGAGAAAAGTGATGGAGACCCTCCTGGAAATCAAGGATGATATCAAAAAACTCCACAAAGAAATTCATCCGGATGGGAGGGTCGACATACACCCCTGCCAGACAGAGGAGGCGTTGAACCTGCTTGAGGAGGACCTTGGGAGGGCGGACATCAGGAAAAAAATGGTGACTTTTAAATCTTTTCCTAGGATAGGGATTACTGACTCATATGTTCAAAGGATTTAAATTGTATTGTACATGATGTTACATTAATATACATGTAATTTGGTTTTTTCTTATTCAGATATCCACATTGACGGGGATCGGGGGAAAGAGTGTCCGCGACTGCACTAACAAGATGATGGACAGGTATTTATATGCATGTACAAAGATGCAGGTTGAGGCAGGCAGGCATGCGTTCTCACTTTCTGTGTTTATGTTTGGAAAGACCAGATTAAGTCAGACGCGTATATTATATCGATAGTAAATGTACTGAGGATGGACAGATGATGTTGACATTTAAACAAAAAATACAATGCATAATAAATGTGTTCATGATCATCATGCAACAAAAAACAATGGGAGGAAGGCGTTTTATGAAACTGGTGATACACTTGTAGTCCTAGTACAGCTTTTCCCTT
Source organism: Notolepis coatsorum (assembly GCF_963971535.1). Classification (NCBI taxonomy): domain Eukaryota; kingdom Metazoa; phylum Chordata; class Actinopteri; order Aulopiformes; family Paralepididae; genus Notolepis; species Notolepis coatsorum. The sequence continues at coordinate 78,792,923 of NC_140165.1, forward strand.
CAATTTGTATTTGTTTTGACTAGTCACTTGTTGAATTGCTTGAATTATTAATGTCATGACTTTCTCTTAGAGACTCATGACAAATGCAGTCATGTCCCGTTTTAATTTAAAAGGGTGGTCTACGAGACAAGTGGGCCTTTAACTCTTTCAGTGCCACTCACGAGATTTCTCGTGTTTTTTTATAGGTGATTGCTAGCCACTCACGAGATTTCTCGGAATTATTATTATTATTATTTTTTTTGCGATCTGAAAAATTATTGCATCACCCGAGCCTACCCGAGTATAGCCGAGGGGCGCCGACGATCACTGTGGAAAAAAGCGCCCCCTGTCGTCTCCCAGATGACATAAGTGATTTTGGAATGGACTCAATGAAAATGAATGGGGAAAAAAATCCGGTACTCCACATTTTCCAGTTCACTGATCCAGCCGGGGTTACCACAGTTCATTCTGGAGCCTCAGATCCCCCCGGATCATAGAGATCTACTGTGTCGCGTTGGATCCATACACTTATCGATTTTTTCGAATGGTGATCAGGAATTGGAATATACCAGTTGGATACCATCTGATGTCAGGTAAGGACTCTGTGTTATCAGTGGTAGGATAATCGGAGTAAGTTTGATGAAGTTATAAGCTGTTTTGTGAAATGTCTTCTTTCGTTTTCATTGTAAAACTCCGAGAGGAAATCAACGAGGCGATTATGTGCGTGCGTGCACGTATAATATTGATCATCTAGCGTTTATTTGAAAACGATTCATAAAAAGGCCGACGAATATCAACGTTGTGGAATATTCCACTAAAAGACGATTTTCATAGAATGCTCCAGAATGGGCTGTTTTTTATATCAAAACGGGGGCTTTTCTAACTGCTCTGAAACGGCAACGACGCGATAAAAAAACAATCTGCCTTCACAGCACTGTCTGGAAAATAGTCTTTGATAATGCGATGGGCAGATTAGACACATAGCCATAATTTAAAACATAGATTAGGCGATATTAACGTTAACATTGGCGCGGATGGTGGCATTCAAGCGGTAAAATGGAAAACCAGGCATGGCATTTAAAGAGTTAAGGAGACTGCCCTCTACCGTGTATGTTGGAGCGGATAACGGAATTTAAAAAATGTCTAGAGGCAGAGAGCAGAGGAGAGATAGGAGAGGTATTGTATTTCATGACTGTTGGGAACTAGGCTTAATGTAGCACCTACTTCCACGGATGAAGCTAAGCTAGGCTAACGGTCCAGGTGTTCCCTAAGCCTAATGCAATGCATGCATGTCTAACTCCAGGGAAGATGTTTAATAAGCTAATTTCCCAAAATGTTGGGAGTGTTCCTTTAAGTTGCCTTAATGTTCAAAGGCTTAACCTGTTACAGTATATTTATGTAAATATATATATAAATGTGCGAATTGGCTATAATAAGGTAATTTATACGCCTCCTATTCTATAATAATATTTCTAATGGCATTGGTCCGGATGGGAGAATTCAGTACTGTATCTACAGAACCTTCGGTTTAATCATCTTCCCTTTATTAATTTCCTTAGATTTTTTTGTACACATGATCTCAAGAAGGTACTGAACGAGATCAGTGGCAGTTTTTAATGTTTGGTCATTATTAGCATGGTGTTATTCACTGTCAAAGATGCAAAGAAAAATCTTACATATTCTCCTTTCTTCACAATTTAAGCAAGCCTAGTAATAGACACAATATTTCTGACACTGTGACTACGTTCCCTGAGGTCCATAGATGTCCCTAGATACCAAGAATATGCAAATGTCCTTGTAGAAGTGGAGCAATATTTTATTTATCTAGTTGCCTTAATGTTCAAAGGCTTAACCTGTTACAGTATATTTATGTAGCTAATATATGTAAATATATATATATATATAAATGTGCGAATTGGCTATAATAAGGTAATTTATACGCCTCCTATTCTATAATATTTCTTTCTTTATTGGTCTTTTTCCCCCTCCATTTTTCCTCCGATTTTCTCCCATCCCAATGTTAGTCGTATGCCAATTCCCAGTCCCTTCCTGGTCGCTGCGCACTTACCCCCCACAGTCAGATCATCTGGGAGAGTGGAGGCTACCACGTGCTTCCTCCGACACACGTCCAGCCAATCACCGCTTCTTTTCACCTGGCAGCGCGGATTCTCATTGAGAGGGCGTAGCGTGTGGGAGGACCACACTATCCCCCTCACGTCCAATCCGCGCTTAGCAGGCGCCCCGACCGAACTGTAGGAGTCGCTGTTTACAACGACCCGGACCCACCCCGCCAGCTTCTCCCACCCTCTGATACAGCCAATTGTATCAGTGCAGACGGCCAGCCAAGCTGGTGACAACCCCGGAGCTGTGAGCTGGATTCGAACAGGCAAATCCAGCTCAGCTCCGGGGCTGGTGACGAACGCAATCTCCGCTCGGCCACCTAACCGCCTTATTCTATAATATTTCTAATGGCATTGGTCCGGATGGGAGAATTCAGTACTGTATCTACAGAACCTTCGGTTTAATCATATTCCCTTTATTAATTTCCTTAGACTTTTTTGTACACATGATCTCAAGAAGGTACTGAACGAGATCAGTGGCAGTTTTTAATGTTTGGTCATTATTAGCATGGTGTTATTCACTGTCAAAGATGCAAAGAAAAATCTTAATTCATATTCTCATTTCTTCACAATTTAAGCAAGCCTAGTAATAGACACAATATTTCCGGGGGTCATCCCTACTGCTGTAACCTACTAATGCTTACCACTTGTATCTATTGCTATGTCCGCCCATCACAATCACGTGAGTTGTATTAACGCCTGTCCCGTCTCCCTGTCAGTGGCTGTCCAGGAGTGTTGGACGTCCCGTGCTGAAGACCGGGAGGATGCGACCCCCTCTGCGCCTCTCCGGCTGTCTCGAAGTGCCGAAGACTGGGAGGATGCAACCCTCTCTGCGCCGCCCCTTAGCTCAAATAGATCCGCTATCAGCTCTATCTTTAATCTTCAAAATGTTCAGTTGCTATGTATGTGTGTTGGGCCAGCCTTTAGTATTTTAAAATAAAAAGAAATTATAAAAACTGCTAACTTTTGACTATTCCATGTTATTGATGTGTTAATGTTTAAACAATGCATTTTCAACGCTCATGCTTTAATGTAAAGTTTGGTAGACGTCTATGTCATGACGTTGAAACAACGTCTAGGCTTAGACGTTCAAAACATGTCTAAGCTTAGACGTTAAAAACACGTCTGGAATAGAAGTCTACCAAACTTTCACTTTTCACCCCATTCTAGACTGATTTTAGACGTCTATGTCATGACGTTGAAACAACGTCTAAACATAGACGTTCAAAACACGTCTAAGCTTAGACGTTAAAAACACGTCTGGAATAGACGTCTACCAAACTTTCACTTTTCACCCCATTCTAGACTGATTTTAGACGTCTATGTCATGACGTTGAAACAACGTCTAAACATAGACGTTCAAAAAACGTCTAAGCTTAGACGTTAAAAACACGTCTGGAATAGACGTCTACCAAACTTTCACTTTTCACCCCATTCTAGACTGATTTTAGACGTCTATGTCATGACGTTGAAACAACGTCTAAACATAGACGTTCAAAAAACGTCTAAGCTTAGACGTTAAAAACACGTCTGGAATAGACGTCTACCAAACTTTCACTTTTCACCCCATTCTAGACTGATTTTAGACGTCTATGTCATGACGTTGAAACAACGTCTAAACATAGACGTTCAAAACACGTCTAAGCTTAGACGTTGAAAACACGTCTGGAATAGACGTCTACCAAACTTTCACTTTTCACCCCATTCTAGACCGACTTTAGCCTAGACGTCTATGGGCCATTTAGACGTCTTTTAAACGTCTATTCAACGTAAAATTGCTCAGAGGGTCACCACCACGTCTAAATAAGCCCACGAAATAGTTTGAGTAAATGCAATAATAGTCTTACCGACATCGATCCGCGGTCAAACTATCCATATAGTTTGTGGGAGAAGCCAGAATGAACATCTGAAATGTATTTTTCATTTAATTTCAAACCTTTTATTTGAAGACACCGAGGTTATTATAACCCTCATTCACATCGATTGTCTTCAAAACAAAGACACCGTTCAGATCAGCACATGATCCATACACATAGACAGGCTCAACAATGATATTATATAAGAATGAACAATAAGAATCAGTTAAGTTACAAGTCGACAAACAATGGTCGGAGATCATATTTTTAATCTGTTTTAAATAGGAGAGATTCATTCGCGACAGTTGGAGCCAATTCAACCCAAGAGACACACCTCTCTCTCCTGTGATGCCGTCGTTATTATAGCAGTCGCCCACACACGGACTAGAATCCAATCACTATTAATCGATTGATTGATTTCCTCGCGACGATCGCGTCATTCGCTGACAAAGCTGCACCTGCACGTAAACGAAAACAAACAAAACGCGTCCGTGTTTACAGCCCCATGATGTCACGACGAGATGTCACTATGAATTGAAAATGGGGGACCCTGATGTAAACAAGACAAACGTCTTTCTCTGGTCTGCATCCCCGTAATTGTGTGTATTGAGCCGTACTGTATCCATTCTGCAATCTGTTAATAAAGTTTTCATTCATTCATTCATTCATTCATTCATTCATTCATTCATTCATTCATTCATTCATTCATTCATTCATTCATTCATTCATTCATTCATGTCATCATCATCATGGTCATGGATGGAGCGCTCATGTCATGGGAGGGGCGCTCATCATAACACACTCTGACCCTTTCATTTGATAATTATATATTCTATTTAGGGTACTTATCCTACCCATTCGCTTATTATCTCAGACACACTCATATTAGTGTGGGTATATAAAATAATTGTGTTATTATCTGGACCATAACGGTACCTGCATGCTGTGTACAGCTGTGCCCACTAGATGGCGGTGGTGCTCAGTCGTTCTATGTAGTAGTAGGCCTCTACATGGATCTTATCTTAAACATCCTACATGTGCTATTTCCTGCTGTGGTGTTATTGCTAACATCAATAGCTGACAGGAAATCTGACCCATGCTGTTCCCATAGCAACGGAAGTCCACTGAAAAGGTCTATAAGTGGTGATTATGAGAATGATGATGATGATGACGATGATGATGATGACGATGATGATGATGATGATGATGATGATGATGATGATGATGATGATGACGACGACGACGACATATAGGTATAGGCAAGATTTTCAACTAGTGGACTTTGGTTTCTCAGATGAATGGTTCAACCCTGCCACCTTTCTCACATTCTCCATTTATCACATATCAGGCTACAAGAAAAAAAAATGCATTCAGATTCAGATTTCAACATTATGGGAAATGTGCTCACCACAAGCTAGCCTAACTTAGCACAAATGAATGGAAGCGGATACAGACCACTAGCCTAAAACTCTGGGAGAGGTGTTTTTGGCCAATAGCTAGGCTAGCTGGTCCGTATCCACTTCTATACATTTGTGCTAAGCTAGGCTAGCGTGCAGCCGGATAGCTTTCTACTGAACGCACAGAGAGGAAACTGGTATCTAACTTCTTTGTCTGACTCTGGAGAAGACGGTAAGCGCATTTCCCATAATGTTTGCGTGTTTCTTTAATAAGACTACTATTGTAGCCTGAGATGAGAGAAACAAGGGCTGTCTCAACAGAAAGTAGTGTCTCTGATGCAAAAATCACATTGTCTCAAAAAAGAAAAAGAAAAAAAAGTCTTAACAAGCCAATGAAAACACAGAGGCTGCTAAACTAATATGGAAATCTACCTCTTTAAAAGTCAAATGGTCTTAACTATGTCAGCTGGATGTCTGTGGTCACACATGTCTGTCTGTGTGTGTCCACGCACATGTGTGTGCATGTGCATGTGTGTGCGCACGTGTGAAGGAAGGATGAATTAAAACAGATTTACGGTTCAAGTACAACTTTATTTGATAAATACAAATCTATAAGGGTACACCTATCGATTGACAAAATATACTACAAAATATTGTGCAATACTTTATTTAATACTTAATAACACATAATACAGTATAATATTATAAAGTTAAACACAAAAAAATCTGCATTGCTATAATGGCTATGTTGTTCAACACACACATATACACACTCTCGCTCACACACTCACACACATATACACACACACACACACACACACACACACACACACACACACACACACACACGCAGGTGTCCAGGGGCAGCTGGTCATTGGTCAGTAGGTTTGTACTGGAGGCTGGTCCCGTGCTGTAAGGGCAGCATACTGTTGGAGAGGGAGGGCGAGTCACACCAACAACACAGACAAGACTAGAGAGAGAGGGAGGTGGAGAGAGAGAGAGGAGGGGGGACGAGAAACAGAGACAGACAGACAGACAGACATGCAGACAGACAGACAGACAGATAGATAGATAGATAGATAGATAGATAGATAGATAGATAGATAGATAGATAGATAGATAGATAGATAGATAGATAGATAGATAGATAGATAGATAGATAGATAGATAGATAGATAGATAGATAGATAGATAGATAGATAGATAGATAGATAGATAGATAGATAGATAGATAGATAGATAGATAGATAGATAGATAGATAGATAGATAGATAGATAGACAGACAGATAGATAGATAGACAGGTAGGTAGGTAGGTAGGTAGGTAGGTAGGTAGACAGACAGACAGACAGACAGACAGACAGACAGACAGACAGACAGACAGACAGACAGACAGACAGACATACAGACAGACAGACAGACAGACAGACATGAAGTCATAACTGAGATAAAACAGACATCTGTTCTCTTCCCAGAAATACATACACCATCACCTCTCTCTCTGTCTCTCTCCCTATCTCTCCTCCCCCCTCTCTCTCTCTCTCTCTCTCTCTCTCTCTCTCTCTCTCTCTCTCTCTCTCTCTCTCTCTCTCTCCCTCTCTCTCTCTCCCCTCTCAACTCTTCTAGCTATTATAAAAGTACAAATATACACATATATACATGTGTATCTCTCTGTATCTCTCTCCTTCTATGTCTCTCTCTCTCCCTCTATGTCTCTCTCTCCCCCTCTATGTCTCTCTCTGTTATCTCAGTGTCTCATACCCTCTGACCCGGTGACCTCATAATGATGTCACAGTGTGAGGATTGTCCCTGTTTTGACATACACTAAGAAACACACACACACAGATGCACATACATGCGTGCTCGCATAAACAAACAAAGAGAGACAGATAGACAGAGAGAGAGAGACAGATAGACAGAGAGAGAGGGAGAGAGAGAGACAGAGAGATAGACAGATAGACAGAGAGAGATAGACAAAGAGAGAGAGAGAGAAAGAGAGAGACAGATAGACAGAGAGAGAGAGACAGACAGACACAAACATAAAAAGACACTAAGTTTCACTGTTACCTTAAAGCAGTTCTTAAACTTCTTGGAGACGTAGTAGAGTATTATGGGATTGATGCAGGAGTTGATGGTTGCTAGGTTGATGCTCAAGTAGTCCAGCACCAGCAGGAAACTACAAACAGAGAATAAGAGAATGTTTAAAACTACAAACAGAGAATAAGAGAAGGTTCAAAGGCAAGCTACAAACAGAGAATAAGAGAATGTTTAAAACTACAGACAGAGAATAAGAGAAGGTTTAAAACTACAAACAGATAATAAGAGTAGGTTCAAAGCTACAAACAGATAATAAGAGTAGGTTTAAAACTACAAACAGAGAATAAGAGAAGGTTTAAAACTACAAACAGAGAATAAGAGAATGTTTAAAACTACAAACAGATAATAAGAGAAGGTTCAAAGCTACAAACAGATAATAAGAGAATGTTTAAAACTACAAACAGAGAATAAGAGAAGGTTCAAAGCTACAAACAGATAATAAGAGAATGTTTAAAACTACAAACAGATAATACAAGTAGGTTTAAAGCTACAAACAGAGAATAAGAGTAGGTTTAAAGCTACAAACAGAGAATAAGAATAGGTTTAAAACTACAAACAGATAATAAGAGTAGGTTTAAAACTACAAACAGAATAAGAGTAGGTTTAAAACTACAAACAGAGAATAAGAGAAGGTTTAAAACTACAAACAGAGAATAAGAGAAGGTTTAAAACTACAAACAGAGAACCAAAAAAAGAGATAGTCTATGTATATGCTGTGTGTATGAGTATGTGTGTGTGTCTGTGTATAAGAGAGAGTTTATGTATATGATGTGTGTTTTTTAATCTGTCACGTATCTTGTTAATTATCCCTTCCACCTGTGTTTTTGATTCTTATGACGTTATGACTTGTGGTTATTTGCGTCATTGCTGTAGTGGAGCGGGGGTGTTAAAGCACCCCTGTGCATGTGCGTGTGTATGTGCGTATGTGTGTGTGGGATGTTAAATACTCCATGTTCTGTGTCTACATAATACTGTCAGATAGTTTGTGTTCTGGCCTGACTACAGACATACTTGAACAGGTCACAGTGTCCTGCAGCCTGCGTGCGTGCATGCGTGTGTGTGTGTGTGTGTGTGTGTGTGTGTGTGTGTGTGTGTGTGTGTGTGTGTGTGTGTGTGTGTGTGTGTGTGTGTACTTTAGCTTTGAGGCTGTATGTGAGTTCCACCTACTGTAGCTTTGAGGCTGTATGTCTGAGTTCCACCTACTGTAGCTTTGAGGCTGTATGTCTGAGTTCCACCTACTGTAGCTTTGAGGCTGTATGTCTGAGTTCCACCTACTGTAGCTTTGAGGCTGTGCAGTAGGTCTGTAGTATTGGCGTGAGTTCCACCTACTGTCACACTCTGTCACTGCCTGTCTACTCTCTCTCTCTCCCTCCACTAATTACAGGCATGAAGTCAGGCGTGGAGAGCCAAAGGGGCAGCTGATCGACACCTGCTTGCTGATTACGTCGCCTACTTAGACCTGGGCACAGATGTCATCATGCTGCCAGAGCGTAACTTTGCGTTTACGAGTCAGTCATAGTTTATAGCGCTCGTCCGTGTATTATTCCCTTACCCATTTAACCGTGTTTAAACCTGTCTTGTCCTCCTTTCTCTCAGTCCCCTACCTGGCTCCTCTTCCTGTCCTCGTGCCCTGCATTCCATATACGACCTCCACATGCCTGACTACTCTTCTCCTCGATTACTTCCTAGACTGTCTGAGAACCTGGTTCCCTCTATGACCCCTCGCTTGTCTGACTACCCTGCCCTGGACTGTATGAGAACCCCCTTCGTCGATGACCTACACCTGCCTGTATACTCGGCCATTCTTACAATAAACTCACCCGTTATTTGGGTTATACCAAGAACTGTCTGCATGGTCTGTATTCTGCATTTTGGGTTCAGTGCGTCTAGCCATGACACCTACTTTAATAATAATAATAATAAATTGGATTTTAAGAGAGAAGCGCCTTTCTCAGACTCAAGGACACTGTACGAGGAAAGGGTAGAAAAAGAAAAATTTAGAAAAAATAAAAGATAAAAAATTAAAGTTATGAATATATGTGTATAGTAAAAACAGGAAAAAACAAATAAGATAAAAAAAAGGAAGCAAGGGGCTGTCCAATTGGATGAAGTGGTTGAAATTAACAAACAAAAAAAAGAGTCAGGGGTGGGCTATTCGGGAGCGGGGCCGTGTTGCGTGAAGGCAAGTGTGGACAGGTGGGTTTTTAGGTTGGTTTTGAAGAGGTTGATGGTGCCAGAGCCTCGGATGGAGGGGGAGAGGGAGTTATTTAGTACTTTAGCTTTGAGGGTGTGCAGTAGGTCTGTATTGGTGTGAGTTCCACCTACTTTAGCAGGTTACAGCGGCCAACGTCGTGCGGGTTGTAGACGGTCTTCTTCAGCAGTCGACTCAGGTGGAGAGGAAACCAGCAGAGAGCAAATATCAGGACCAGAGAGAACACAGCCTTCGCTACCTCGCGACGCTACAGGAAGGAGATGAGAGAAGAGTTAGCTACCTCACAATGAAGGGATGAGACGAGTTAGCTACCTCACTACGCTACAGGAAGTTGATGAGAGAAGAGTTAGCTACCTCACAACATTACAGGAACAAGATGAGATGAGTTAGCTACCTCACAATGAAGGGATGAGACGAGTTAGCTACCTCACTACGCTACAGGAACGAGATGAGATGAGTTAGCTACCTCACAATGAAGAGATGAGAAGAGTTAGCTACCTCACTACGTTACAGGAAGTTGATGAGAGAAGAGTTAGCTACCTCACAACATTACAGGAACAAGATGAGATGAGTTAGCTACCTCACAATGAAGAGATGAGAAGAGTTAGCTACCTCACAACATTACAGGAACAAGATGAGACGAGTTAGCTACCTCACAATGAAGAGATGAGAAGAGTTAGCTACCTCACTACGCTACAGGAAGGAGATGAGACAAGTTAGCTACCTCACAACATTACAGGAACAAGATGAGATGAGTAAGTAATGTAACATATTAGGGTTCTTATGCTCTATAAGAATCACACCGGAGACAGACGTGCTTATAGCTGGTTTAATGGTTCTAATCTGAACGTAATACAGGGCATGACAATAGTGGCCAGTAGATGGTGCTGACAATAGTGGCCAGTAGATGGTGCTATCCAATACATTACACTCCTTCCCTGTAAATACAAACTCGTACTGTTTCGTTTTTCTTTTCCTTTGTTATCCCCATAACCAAAATCACTTCAACAATTACTGGCATAACTCAATACGTTATAACAACACCCGTATCTTTAAAGTGCCTTTGTTCTATTAAAACATCCCCAGGCCAGAACATAACATCACTAATACGACAAACATTCGTTTCTAACCCGCTTGAGTCTCATCTAATCATTCTTGAACCTTGCTGGTGTCCTGTGCGCTCTTTGCGGGTACCGGCGCAGGGTAGGACTGCTTGCTTTAACAGGTGTCGGCAGAGTGTCTCTGGGTTGAGCTGTACTCTGCGATGGTTTATGCTGTGTTGGGCTTTGCTGCAGCTGCGTTGGTGGTGTCGGTTCAGGGCTGTCATTTGCAGGCCTCCTCGGAGTGTGCGCTGGTCCTGGTGTGGACTCCCTGGTGATCTGAGTCTCTTTAGTGGTTGGTCTGACAGACGGCTCTGTGCAATCCAGAGTCTGTGTCACATTGTCACTGGTGTGTTGGTATGGTGTTTCTTCTCTGGAGAACAGTAAGTGGTCAATATGGACTGAGCGCTGTCTCCCTCCATCGTCAATCAGGTACCTGACTGGTCCGAGGCGCTTTACCACTGTTGCTCTTAACCACTTTTCCTTTCCCTCACGGAAGTTATTTACACGCACTTGGTCACCTGGCTGTAGGTCTCTCAGCTTTGTTGTTGTTTTATCATGGTAGGTCTTTTGCTTTAGTTGTTTTTCTTCAACTGTTCTCGCCAGGCTTGGTTTGAGTAGACTGAATCTGGTTCTCAGTTGACGTTTTAAGAACAGCTCTGCTGGTGTGACTCTTGTCACAGAGTGCAGTGTGCTCCTGTACATCAACAGGAAGTTTGCCAGTCTGTGTTGTAGTGACAGTTTGGTCTGCAGAACCTCTTCTCCAATAACCTGTTTCATGAGTGCTGCTTTAACGGTTCATACGGACCTCTCCGTTGCCCCGTTCGAGGCAGGGTGGTATGCTGGCACCAGTGTCTGTTTGATCCCGTTGCTCCTCAGAAACTGCTTGAACTCACAGGATGTAAATTGTGGTCCATTATCTGAAACCACTTCTTCTGGTAGGCCCTGAGAAGCAAATATGTTCCGGAGCACGTCAATGGTCTTCACTGCTGTAGTGGTTGTCATGGGAACAACTTCGAGCCATTTTGAGTGACTGTCAACGAGTACCAGGAAGTACTGTTTGTCTTTCTCACAGAAGTCTATGTGTATCCTCTGCCATACACGGGCTGGCCACTGCCAACAGTGCAGCGGGGCTGCGGCGGGCAGTGTTCTCTCTGACTGACACGCTCCACAGTGCTGTACTGTTTTCTCAATGTCATTATCCATGTGGGGCCACCACACATACGATCTTGCGAATGCTTTCATACGGCAGATCCCCGGGTGTCCAGTGTGTAGATCACTCAGTAGTTTGGCTCTGTGTGCTGCAGGAACAATAACTCTCCTGCCCCACAGAACACATCCTTGCTCTTCCGATAGCTCTGTCCTCCTAATGAAGAACGGTCTGAGAGCCTCATCCTCAATGTGGTCTGGCCAACCATTTAAAGTGATCTCTCTGACTTTGCTCAGCACTGGATCTTTGCGAGTGCTCCGTGCTATGTCGCTTGCATGCACAGGGAGGTCATCTACTGCTGAGAAGTAGAAGATGTTTTTATCTTCAGCCGTTTTGTCCTTGTCACGTCTCGGCAGCCTGGATAACGCATCAGCGTTGGCATGATCGGCAGATCTGCGATATTCAATGTCATAATTATACGCCATGAGTATCAGTGCCCACCGCTGCATTCTCAGAGCAGCCAGGGTAGGAATGTCTGACTTTGGGCCTAGGGTCGCCAAGAGCGGCTTGTGATCCGTGATCAGGGTGAACTTTCTTCCATAGAGGTATTTATGAAATTTCTTCACTCCGAAAATGATGGCTAGAGCCTCTTTCTCAATTTGCGCATAATTACGCTCTGCATCCGTCAGGGTGCATGACGCAAATGCAATGGGCTTTTCTTCTCCATTTTCCATGATGTGCGATATCACCGCACCTACCCCGTAGGGTGATGCATCGCATGCTAGCCTCATTGGCTTCTTGGTGTCATAATGTACAACCGCTGTGCTCTCTAACAGCTGGTTTGTCGCCTTTTTGAACACTTGGTCACATTCCGCTGTCCACTTCCAAGGTCTGTCCTTCTTCAGTAGCGCATACAGTGGTTGTAACAGAGAAGACAGGTTCTTTATGAACCTCCCATAGTAGTTCAATAATCCAATGAATGAACGGAGTTCCGATTCATTTGTGGGGCTTGGAGCATTCAGTATCGCTTCCACCTTCTCTTTGGTGGGGTGGAGTCCTTCGCTGTCCACCATGTGCCCTAAATACTCCACTCTGCTCTCCATGAATTTGCACTTGGCACGTTTCACTCTGACGCCATATCTCCCCAGACGACTCAGGACCTCGTCCAGCATTTTCAAGTGGTCCTCTTTACACTCCGCTGTGATGAGAATGTCATCCAGAAAACATGTCACGTGGTCTAGCCCTTGCAGGATTTGATCCATCACTCCCTGGAAGATGGATGGCGCGCTGGAGACTCCATATGAGAGACGGTGATACACATACAGTCCCCGGTGTGTGTTGACCGTGAGATATTTTTCAGAGTCTTTATCCAGTTCTAACTGCTGATATGCATGTGACAAGTCCAATTTGGTGAACAACTTTCCTCCAGCCAATGTTGCGAACAGATCCTCTGTGTTCGGTAGTGGGTATGTTTCTTCCTCCACACTCTGGTTTATGGTTACCTTGTAGTCACCACAGATCCTGATTGTCTTATCCGGCTTTGGGACTATGACTATGGGCGACGCCCACTCACTTCTGTCAACCTTGGATATGATGCCTTGTCCTTCCAGTCGATCCAGCTCCTTCTCAACTGGTTCTTTGAGGGCATATGGCATCGGTCTAGCCTTCCTGATGATGGGCTGGGCTCCTGGCTTTACTCTGATAGAGGCTTTGAACTCACGGATTGTGCTGGGGCCGTCCTCAAACACAGCCTTGTGTTTCTGTAACACAGCCTCCATGTCTCCATCACTGTCACTGCTGGCTCTCACCGTGAATATTTCTCTCCAGTTCAGCCTGAGTATCTTCAGCCAGTCACAACCTAGCAGCGCTGGTCTGTCTCCCTTCACAATCACCAGGGGCAACTTGTCTGTCTGCCGCTCATATTCTACATTCACTGTCACTTCTCCCAGCGTGGGGATTCTCTCTCCCGTAAAAGTGAACAGTTTTGTGTTGCATTTCCTCAGGGTTAGATGAGCTAACGACTTTCTGTAAACAGTCTCTGACACTAGAGTTGCTTGAGCTCCTGTGTCCAGTAACATATCCACCACCCTGCCTTCAACTGTAACAGGGATGTGAATGCCATGTGTTTTGTTAGCAGCAGTGTACACTGTGTACACAGAAAGTTCTTCATCTGTATCGCTTTCCCCAGCCTCCTGTTGTACATAATGCGTCTTCCTGTTCCTACACATCCGTGCAATATGTCCCACTTTCGAACAATGTGGCACTTTTCATCCTTGAATTTACATGCCTCATGTGAATGCTGCTTACCCCCACATTTGTAGCAAGGCTTAAACTCCTTCTGGTCACCATCTTGTTTTGGTTGCCAGCTCTTTTGTGTACGGTGTGGCTCAGATTTATTTTTCCACTGCCTTTTTTCATTTTCCCGCACACTGTTTACATTCCCTGTCTCCTTCAGCTTGCTTGAAAATTCTTGTGCATTGAGTGATGCCATCTCCATTGCTAATGCAGTCTCACATGCATCCTTGAACGTCAGCGCTTGCCGCGATAACAGTCTCCTTTGCACGTCTTCGGCTTTTAATCCACTCACAAAACGGTCGCGAAGTGCATCGTTCAAATGTGCACCAAAATCACAGTGAGTTGACAGTTGCTTTAATGCTACTACATACTCCGCAATTGACTCACCATCCTGCTGATTTCTCTTTTGAAAACGGAATCTTTCCATAATCACGATTGGCTTTGGCTTGTAATGCTCACTGAGCGTATCACATAGCTCCTTGTACGTCTTTGCACTTGGCTTGTCAGGACTGAGTAGATTTTTCAAAAGTCTGTATGCTTCTGTTCCAATGGCAGTTAGGAACACACTGACCTTCTTTTCCTCATCCACTTCATCTGCCAACATCCACATGTCCAGTCTTTCCAAGTAAGATTCGAAATCTTCTTGTCCCTCCTTATATTCCGATAAGTTACCGATCCTAAACATAGCCATCATGCTAGCTTGTTAGCTCCGTCAGCTAGCTTTAGCTTACTTCGTTAGCCTCCTCTCCTTCAGAGCTACAAAGTCCACGGAATTAACTAACTTAGTTGCTAGTTTGCATGTTGTGTCTCCTCCCAGGTATATTCTTCTTAGAATTCACCGTCCTCGTCGCCACTGTAACATATTAGGGTTCTTATGCTCTATAAGAATCACACCGGAGACAGACGTGCTTATAGCTGGTTTAATGGTTCTAGTCTGAACGTAATACAGGGCATGACAATAGTGGCCAGTAGATGGTGCTGACACTCTAGCTATAGGCTATATGTAATATCCAATACATTACATACCTCACAATGAAGAGATGAGACGAGTTAGCTACCTCACTACGCTACAGGAAGGAGATGAGATGAGTTAGCTACCTCACTACGCTACAGGAAGGAGATGAGATGAGTTAGCTACCTCACTACGCTACAGGAAGGAGATGAGATGAGTTAGCTACCTCACTACGCTACAGGAAGGAGATGAGATGAGTTAGCTACCTCACTATGATACGGGAAGGAGATGAGAATAGGTAGCTACCTCACTACGCTACATAAAGGAGATGAGAAGAGGTAGCTACCTCAATACGCTACAGGAAGGAGATGAGAAGAGTTAGCTACCTCACTACGCTACAGGAAGGAGATGAGATGAGTTAGCTACCTCACTACGCTACAGGAAGAGATGGAGAGAGGAAAAGAAGAATTAGCTAACTCACAACGCTACAGAAAGAGATTAGATGGAGAGAGAAAAAGAGGAAGAGATTATATAGAGAGAGAAAGAAGAGTTAGCTAACTCACAACGCTACAGAAAGAGATTAGATGGAAAGAGAAAAAGAACAGTTAGCTAACTCACAACGCTACAGGAAGAGATTAGATGTAAGCCAAGATAAAACAACATACAGCCTCAGGTGATCGGTAGTTATGCCCAGGGCCAGCCCGGTGCAGCTTCTAAATTACTTTGTTTATGCCTTGGAAAAATACCGTATATCCATTTTTCTTTTTGAAATTTGACTCAAAATAGTGCGCTGGTGTTCGCTACAAAGCGATCGGCGGGCTGAAATTCGGAACACAGATGTTTGCTTTACTCGGCCTGCGGGATCAGGATGATCATGTGAATGATGTGATTGGCTACATTATTTAACCTGAGCCTATGTGTGATTGGTTACTGCCTGTACCTGGAATGTTAAACGCTGCCACCGATTGACACCTTCGTCGTTGACACCTCGGCCAGCCAGCTGCAGCACAAGACACACACAATAGCCAGCAGCCTGCGCATATATTATATACATTTCAAGATTCCCAGCATAACGATTTGGGTAAGGCATAGCCTCGCCTAGCCTTATATACCCGCCGCCTATGGTGGGTTGGTTTAAAGACATATCTCCACTTTATTGGTGCTCGGATGGGTATATAGTAGGGGTGCACGATATTGATTTTTTTGACCCCGATATCAATACCGATAACTTTCTGCTCCTCAAGGTCGATACCAATACCGATAACCGATAATATATTTATATATTGTATTATAATTATTTTTTTTATGTATATTCCTGTAGCTTTGACCTAACCAGATTTATCATGACATGAGCGTTACTACAATGAACAAAACAAAGCCAAGATAATTTGTAACAGTTTTGACTCTTCAAAATTAGAAACAGTGTTGAAAAAATGCACAAGGAACTGTCATGGATGAGAGTCAATGAGAGACTAGTGTGTAGTCTTATTTTGTTTATGAGACATATTTATACTTTACATAAACCTGTGTGCCTCTTTTTGCAGCTGGTGCTTATTAGTGATGGTCATGGCTATGGCACTAGACAAGCCTTGAGGGGTCGGTTCGCC
>NC_140165.1:78809886-78854886 GCF_963971535.1 Notolepis coatsorum
AACTGAGTTACCATATAATATACAATATATGCAGTGTACTAATATACAATACTATATAGTGCAAGGCAGAAATGGGATGAGGTGCAATTTAGGTACAATTTACAGTAGGTGTACGAGTTGTAGTGCAAATCCTTTATCAATAAATATAAAGTGTGTTTGTGTGATCTAAAGTGTGGAGAGTGGGTGCTGCAGTGTGTTGTTTGTTTAAGTGAGTGTGTGCGTGTGGGTGTGTGTGCTGTGTGCATTTGATGGTTGTTGCATAGTGTTTATTGTTCGTTTAGCAGCCTGATGGCCTGGGGATAGAAGCTTCTTCTGAGTCTTTCTGTGCTCGCCTTAAGACTCCGGTATCGCTTGCCTGACCGCAGCAGTTCAAAGAGGCAGTTGTTCGGGTGGCTCGAGTCCTTAATAATTCTCTTAGCCTTCCCCCTGCACCGCTTGTTGTAAATGTTCTGGAGGGTGGGAAGCCCCCCTCCAATTGTGCGTTCGGCTGAACGTGTCACTCTTTGTAGTCTGCTACGGTCTTGTGCAGTGCTATTCCCAAACCAGGAGGTGATGTTGCCAGTCAGGATGCTCTCTATTGTACATGAGTAGAAGTTCCTAAGGATCTTCTGACTGACTTGGAACTTCCTTAGGCGCCTGAGGAAGTAGAGGCGTTGTCGTGCCTTCTTCACAACACTGTCAATGTGTGTGGTCCATGTCAAGTCCTCGGATATGTGGGCTCCGAGGTACTTGAAACTGTTCACTCTCTCAACCGGTGCCCCGTCGATGCTGAGGGGGCTGTAGTCCTTGACCCCCGACCTCCTGAAGTCCACAATCATCTCTTTTGTTTTGCTGACATTCAGGGAGAGGCAGTTCTCCTGACACCACTGTGACAGATTTTCTACCTCTTCCAGGTAGGCCCTCTCGTCATTGGCAGAGATCAGGCCCACCACTACTGTGTCATCAGCAAATTTGATGATTGTGTTGTTGTTCCGCTGTGCCACGCAGTCATGTGTGTACAGGGAGTAGAGGAGGGGGCTCAGAACACAGCCCTGGGGGGCCCCTATGTTGAGCGTGATGGATGAGGAGGTGCAGTTGCCTGCTCTTACCACCTGGGGTCTGCCCGTCAGGAAGTCCAAGACCCACTGGCAGAGGTCATAGTTCAAGCCCAGGTCCCTGAGCTTGGCTATGAGTTTGGAGGGGACTATGGTATTGAATGCTGAGCTGTAGTCGATGAACAGCATTCTCACATAGTTCCCCTGCCTCTTGTCCAGGTGTGATGCTGCTGTGTGCAACACATGGGCTATGGCGTCCTCCGTGGACCTGTTGGGGCGATATGCAAATTGCAGGGGGTCCAGGTTGATGGGGAGGGAGGAACAGATGTAGCCCTTCACTAGCTTCTCAAAGCACTTCATGGCTATGGAGGTGAGGGCTACAGGGCGGTAGTCGTTGAGGCAAGCGGGCGTAGATTTTTTGGGTACAGGGATGATGGTGGACTTCTTCAGACTAGGCAGTTGGTTCCAATCAGCTGGTGCTTTATTTACATTTACATTTACATTTAGTCATTTAGCTGACGCTTTTATCCAAAGCGACTTACATGTTCTGTACGACAAGCCATCAGGAAGGGCACAACTCTATCAGCTTAGCAACAATGTTCATAAAAGTGTTGAGTGCTACAGTGTAGGTTCGTTTATTAGGACAAGTGCATGACAGTACGGTTAGTTAGGGTTAGATTATTATTATTTTTTTTTAATTCAGATAATGGTTGAAGAAGTGCGTCCTTAGTCGACGGCGAAAGATTGGACGTGTTTCGGCTGTCCTAACTGGGGTGGGTAGTTCATTCCACCATTGTGGGGCAAGGACTGAGAATAGGCGACTTCTCTTTGATGACCCTCCCGGAGCTTGGATAGGAGTAGGTCTGAGGCGGCCAGAAGATGCAGAGCGTAGGGGTCTTGAGGGTGTGTAGTTAGAGACCATTGACCGGAGGTAGGCGGGAGCGGTTCCCTTTGCCGCACGGTATGCTAGGTCGAGGGCCTTGAAGCGGATTCGTGCAGCAATGGGGAGCCAGTGCAGGGCTCTAAGAAGTGGGGTGACATGGGCCGACTTCGGTAGGTTTGAGATCAGGCGGGCCGCTGCGTTCTGAATGAGTTGAAGAGGCTTAGTGGCAGTGGCCGGGAGGCCAGCGAGCAGTGCTTTGCAGTAGTCGAGGCGGGAGATGACTGTTGATTGGACGAGGAGTTGGGTGGCTTCTTTGTCAGGAAGGGGCGGATCCTTCTGACGTTGCTCAGGAGGAATCGGCAGGTTCTGGTTGTCGCTGCGATGTGAGCAGAGAAGTTCAACTGGTCGTCGAGGACAACAACAAGGTTCTTGGCGGTCGGGGACGCGGTCACAGCTGCATTCTCGACTGTGATGGAAAGGTCGGTCAGGGGGGAGGATTTGGCCGGCAGGTGGAGCAATTCTGTTTTGCTTAGGTTCAGTTTGAGGTGGTTGGTCGTCATCCAGGCGGAGATGTCGGACAGACAGGCCGAGATCCGCTCAGAGACGTGGATATCTGAGTGAGGGAAGGAGAGGAAGAGTTGAGTATCGTCGGCATAACAATGGTAGGAGAAGCCATGAGACGTGATATGTTACCCAGTGATTTAGTGTAGAGGGAGAAGAGAAGGGGTCTAAAACCGAGCCCTGGGGGACACCCGTCCGCCCGCTTTATATTTAAAGGCAAGTCGACCGATAGCTTTGATGGTTCGAGGTATACTAAAGAAAGGAAGATCCGTGTGTCTTAAATTATAAGTTGAACTATATGGTGTTAAGAACTACTTTAGATAGGGGGGACAATTAAAGTAAATACATTTGTAAACAAAAAGCAACCAATGAAAATGTCTCTGAATTGGGGAGAAAGCCAGTTTAACGACTCAAACATAAGACAGTGATGGGTTCTATAAGGACACCTCAATATAAATCTGCAAACACTATTATAAGTAACATTTAAAGGACGGAGATTTGTTAGTGTGGTGTTTTGATAGACTATGTCTGCGTAATCCATTATTGGAAGTACCAGCTGTATAATGATTATTTTCCTAACCTGAAGAGAAAAGCAGTTAATAGAACGATACAATATTCTGATCATTCTTCTAAAACGTATAGACAGCAATGTCTCACTCACTCACTCACTCACTCACTCACTCACTCACTCACTCACTCACTCACTCACTCACTCACTCACTCACTCCTCCCAGTTCAATCAACTACTTAATGTTGGCGTGAATGGAAAATTGCTCCACTTCTAACGGCTCAACAGATCTTACCTAATTTTATATTTTATTTTATGTTACTACTACTACCTTGTTACCATTCTTGTATTCATTGATGTTTCTTAATTGTATACTGTTGAGTCTGAGCTTGAAACACAAGAATGACATTACCTGCAATTAGGGATGCTCGATATTGGCTTTTTTACCGATACCGATATACCGATATTGTCCAACTCTTAATTTCCGATACCGATATCAACCGATATCAACCGATACCGATATATGAAATTAAATTAAATTATTTTCTCTTAAATATTAAATTAAATATTAAATAAAAAATCAAATATCTCTTGTTGTGCAATTAACACAACATTATGCATACTTTTGACAATAAATAAAATCAGAATTTGTTCTTACTTGCTTGCCTGGGTAAATAAAGGTTATAGAAATGTAAAAAATATATATATATATATATATATTTTTTTAAAACCGATACCGATATTTTCCGATATCACATTTTAATGCCGATATCAGCCAATAATATCGGTAGGCCGATAATATCGGACATCCCTACCTGCAATGCCCCCTGTATTGTTGTGTATTTGACAAATGAACTTGAACTGGAACTTGTGTGTGTGTGTTGTAATGGTCACAAAATGTGCCTGTTGTATTTCTGTTGTTTGGTTGCAGTGCCGTGTTTGGACACTGGGTGGCGCTCCATTGTTTGTGCCTAATGTAGCTGGGTTTGGTTTTATTTAACCTGAGCCAGTGATTTCACTTCCTGCTTCACCTGACGTCTGACAGCAGTGTCAAGCGTCAACTTGTTGTTATAATTAGTTCTCTAGTAACAATGTGGTTAGTGTTTGTGATCACCCTTTTATTTATATAGTTGTGTACATCGTATGGTAATAGTCCTCATTTTATATTGTAAACGGGTATGTACAAAATCCCCAAAGCGACAATGTCTGGTAAGCTATCCTGGTGCTAATCTTTTCAACTGACAAGTTGACGTTCACACAGCCAGACACCGTTACAGTGTGTGTGTATTTTGTGTGTGTGCGTGAGTGTATATCAATGTATTTGTGTGTGTGTGTTACCTGTCTATGCTGAGCGCACACAGGTTGAGGACAGTTATTCCCACGGAGGTTTTCTGCAGGAAGGGGAACAGCTTACAGAGGAAGAGACCGGCCACGCTGTCGTCAAACGGAAAGCGCATGGCCAGGAGCTACAACACACACACACACACACACACACACACACACACACACACACACACACACACACACACACACACACACACACACACACACACACACACACACACACACACACACACACACACACACACACACACACACACACACACACACAGCCAAAAGGAGGGAGAGAGGGAGGAAGGCACACCCATACACATTAATGACATTAGAATTGATGTGTAAAGCTTTATATAATGCTTCAATAATGGGATACTATACAAGTAGATAAATCAAAGTCCATCCAGGAGAATGTCATGCACCTCCAAGCCACCAGGCTTCCCTTCCCTTTGTTTTCCCCCACTCTCTCTCTCTCTCTCTCTCTCTCTCTCTCTCTCTCTCTCTCTCTCTCTCTCTCTCTCTCTCTCTCTCTCTCTCTCTCTCTCTCTCTCTCTCTCTCTCTCCAGGTGTGGGGAGTCAGGCAATTGGACTTTAATTGTACCTGTGGTTTCTTTTGATACTTTGTTTAATTCGTTTTTTTTTTATATTTTTTTTACAAGGCTCTGCTTGTGCTTTTTGTTTGGGCATTTATTCCGTTTTTGTGTTCTTGTTCTATTTACCCCAATTCCTGGTTTTACCCCATTCCTCATCTCTACCCGTTCTGCGTCTGCGTTTGGTTTCTGGCTCTTGAACACACGTCACAGTACGATCTGGAACAGAACAGCAGACGCAGAGGAGTTCCGCCCAGCCATAGTAAATCAGGGAGTGATAGTCGGACAACGTAGCCAGGCTCAGGAACAGATCATGGCCACACTCCCAAGGGTTATCCACCAGCATCAGCACTGTCTGGTGTCTGGTCAGATAGCAGATAGCATAGCTTACCCCTTCCCAAACTACTCACCTCTCTGCCCCCCCCAGCCACCTTGCTTCCCCGATATCTCCAGCCCGGGCAGCGTCTATTCTTATCCTAACGGATTTATGCTTCCGCGTTCGCTTTTTGCGAATCTGTTTCTGGTGCGATCTGATTGGCCACTGACGTTTCTGGTCATGTGACATGTGCGCCCAATCGCGTGACGCGCCCATTTCCGCCTCGACCAGCAGCAAACTACCTAACGCCTAGTTCTATCACCGGTTAAGCCTAGGCGACTCTTTCGAAGTTGGTTAAGGTTAGAGTTTGGAATCAGGGCTGGCGTTCTATCGCCCTGCTCTAAGACAAACTCTAACCTTAACCAACTTCGAAAGAGTGCCTAAGCTTAACCGGCGAAAGAACTTGCTGTCACACGATTGGCGCGACCAGAAACGTCAGTGGCCAATCAGAGCGCAAAATGCGAACGCGGAAGCATACATGCGTTAGGATTCGAATAGACACGCCCGGGCACCCACACCGTGAGCCAGCCCCAACTATTCACTGTAAAGGACAGGTACCCTCCTCCGCCTCTCATTGGCTCTCACTGTAACAGGTACCCTCCTCCTCCTCTCATGGCTCTCACTGTAACAGGTACCCTCCTCCTCCTCTCATTGGCTCTCACTGTAAACAGGTACCCTCCTCCTCCTCTCATTGGCTCTCACTGTAAATAACAGGTACCCTCCTCCTCTCATTGGCTCTCACTGTAACAGGTACCCTCCGCCTCTCATTGGCTCTCACTGTAAATAACAGTTACCCTCCTCCTCTCTCATTGGCTCTCACTGTAACAGGTATCCTCCGCCTCTCATTGGCTCTCACTGTCGTTGACCGGTTCTCCAAATCAGCTAATTTCCTTCCCCTTCCAAGTTACCCTCTGCCAAGGAAACAGCCCACCTCATGATCCAGCATGTCTTCTGTTTGCACGGCCTACCCCTTGATGTGGTGTCAGACTGGGGCCCTCAGTTCTCTGCACAGTTCTGGAAGGCTTTTTGCTCCCTCATTGGGGCCACTGCCAGCCCTTCGTTGGGGCGTCAGCCTCAGTCCAAAAGACTGGTCACAACTCTTCCACTTTGCCAGATCGTAGACTACAAACCCGCCAACCTGGTCCCCAAGTGAGATTTTGAACCCAGGACCTTCTTTCTGTGAGGCGACGGTGTTAACCACCGTGCCGCCATAGTGCCACTATCTGGCCAAACGACACCAAATTCGACACTGGTTCCTCAGTGGTACACCCGCTGAGCGTGAAGCCGATCAGATGAACGGTTCCCGAGATAATGAGAAGGATGATATGTTATGATAACACCTAATAATCAATGCTTTGTCAATATAATAATAAACATCAATACTAATGATTACACTGATCATTCGGCATACACACACACATGCAAGCACGGACGCACAAACAAATTAAACTCTTAGCAAAAGGCCATGGTATCACATCTCTGTGTGTATGTGTGTGTGTGTGATAGAGAGAGAGAGGATGAGAGAGAGAGAGAGAGAGAGAGAGAGAGAGAAACAGAGAGAGACACATATATTGTGGCAGACCGGCTGGCGTGGTAATAGACGGCCAAGGTACTGGCCCTGAACGTATGTGAACCCGCCTGTGCATCGACCCCTGCTTGTCTGACGTCTCTTCTCCCGGATCATCCCCCCTGCCCGTACGAGAACCGCTCTCTGTGGACCGAACCCCGCTAACGGACCAAGACGCTTCTCTAGGTTTACAGACTGGCTGACGATCACACTAACCCCTCCTTTCCCCCTAAACAACATTAAAACAGCTGTTAAACTTGCTTCTACTGTGTGCCGTGTGTATTTGGGTAAATCCAGTCTAGTGACAAATCAGAACACCCCAGAGTCTGTCACTATATATATATATAGAGAGAGAGAGAGAGAGAGAGAGAGAGAGAGAGAGAGAGAGAGAGAGAGAGAGAGAGAGAGAGAGAGAGAGAGAGAGAGAGAGAGAGAGAGAGAGAGAGAGAGAGAGAGAGAGATGGCAGCAGTGTATTTTAGTTCTGGGTTATCAGTAACACTCACCACCCTGCAGAGACAGAGAACACAACACAGACATAATAGGTCTCTAGTATCTGGTGTCCTCTATGACCCAAAGCTTTATGGGTCTTGTTTTTTCTCCATCATGGTGATCAACAGGTTAGGCTGCATGTAACCTTAACCTTAAAAGGATATTTCACTTTAGTAGAACTTGTCAAAAATCTAAACTAATCTACAAGTAAGCTAGCGGCCACTGCTGTCCCTGTCGTGCGCTGTCAACACCACCATTCCTCCCAGGTGTCGGGCTCCTCGTTCACTTACATTCATTTTGGGCACGAGTCTAAATATCATACTCTGACTCTGGAGAAGACGGTAAGGGTATTTCCCATAATGTTGGGATGTTCCTTTAAGTACTACATAACGAATGATTATTAGTTTCAACATTAAGTCTGCCAACACCTTACAGACCTCCAAGCAGGGCCGGATTAACAACCGGGCCATTTGGGCCGCGGCCCGTGGGCCTCTGGTGACGAGGGGCCTCCAAATTATTTTTTAATTAATTTTTATTTTTTTAACTTTTTATTATTATTATTTTTTATTATTTTGGAGATCGATGTCATACTGTGACACTGAAATGAAAAAATATTTCATCAACTAAAATATTTAGTCAACAAAAATATTTCATCAACTAAAATATACAGTACGTCACACCCCGTGCCTCTCCCTGCCATCTGCAAGTGGCTAATCTTGAGTTTCCGACCCCCCAGTAAGCTAACCATGGATAAATCTAAAAAAAGGAAAGTCTGAGGAAAATAGAGGGTTTAATTCAGCGTGGACAGATTAATTTGCTTTCACGACTAACAATGCAGGCTTACCTGTATGCCTGATATGTGGTGCGAAATTTGCGAACAACGATTACTGTCATTTTGATTACTGTAGTTTGCCTGGTATGTAGCCTTGGTTAGTGGCTGCCCCACCAATGTTTTACATATAAAAACGCCACTGTGCGTGCGTGCACGTGTTTGTGTGTGTGGGGGCCTCCACAAGAGTGTGGCCCAGAGGCCTCTGAATTCTTAATCTGGCCTTGCCTCCAGGGCCTTGCTTAAAACCCACATTTTCGCTCTAGACACAACAGCAAACGAACTCAATGATCCTCTCTAGAGTCTAGAGAGTCTAGATGATCATTGAGTTACTTTGCTGTTGTGCTGTGTGTCTCTGAGATGTTCTTATGTTCTCTGTCTTTCCTTCTGCCTGGTTCCCTGTCTCCATTGTCCTGTCTATTTTTCTTTTTTCTTTTTTTGGGCTGCGCCCCATACCGATGTATAAATTGGCTGCGGGCGGGGGGGGGGGGGGGGGGGGGGGGCAATATAAATAAAAATATCATATCATTACGTTTGCTTACTTAAATATTTTGAGGTAATCCGTTTCCACAAAATATTTGAGTATTCTTAACGTCCAGGTTGGTTCTCACCTTGTACACATGGATGGGTTAACGTCCAGGTTAGTTCTCACCTTGTACACATGGATGGGTTAACGTCCAGGTTAGTTCTCACCTTGTACACATGGATGGGTTCTGTATCATTAGGGGATCCGCTTGGCATCACTCATGCACTATCTCGCATACGTGCACGCGCACTGAACAAAGACCACAAATGTACCTTTAATCCCAATATTCGTCTGACCACACCCCTATCAGCTTACCCATATAAGCAGGGGTGGGGCCACCCACTCGCCTCCTTCTCGCTTTCACCACAAGGAAGAAGTGCCTCGGTAGATCCCCACACTTGACACCATGATGGAAGAAAGAATTAGGAGCAGAGTTGGGAAACAAGGATACGTTGACATCATATCTTTATTTTCTCTCTCACTATTCGAGAAAATACGGCGATATTGTCTTCGTACTGGAGTGTCTGGAAGATGATGATCATTCTAAAAATCCTCCACCGTATTTCGTATTGGGAGTTCGTGCCGCTACATGCTTTTCCAACTGCAGTCCTTGCTGTGTGCTGGTTGCGGTAAAGGCACAGCTGGGCTGTAGGACGCGCCGCTGTTGTGAGAAGCGGTGGGTTCCTGGTTTTGGTGAGTTATGTTTTGCTGGCAGGCTCCACTTGTCTGTTAGTGCTATGGGGGCTAATTGACAATGTTTATGAAAAGCGTCCCCAGGCTAGGGTCCTTTGTTCAGCCTCCTAGGCGACAGAAGACCTTGGTCTGAAGCCATTTTAGTTTTAACTAGTGGGCCGCGACCATTAACACTGGTGATCCCTGTGTTTTCTGGACGAGTGGGTATCTCTCTGTCACCGTGTTAAAGCCCCTCCTTTCATATCCAAATGAGAGTATTCCTTCACGAGGAGATATGTGCATGGATGTTCGATAGCGGAAGATCTATGTTCAAGTCAGCTACACAAGCCAGTTTGGGTATTGGGCTGGCTCCGTCGGGTGTTGGTAAAATCACCGTTGTAAAGCTGTGTTGACATCTTGTTTCTCTTTTCTCTTAAAAAGTGAGGAGGGTTTCAGAATGGCGGCCTGTCTGGGTGAGTGTTATATCATTGTGTACAAGTTCAGGTGATAGCTGCTTAGCTTACGGTTAGCCAGTCAGCTGTTAGCTGCGGCGTTAGCCTGCTGGGATCACTGCGTGGCCTACAGAGGTTGGGCCTACTGTTAGCCAGTCAGCTGTTAGCTGCAGCGCTAGCCTGTTGTGATCACTAGGAAACGTTAGCTTGCTGCTATCGGACAAGGCCAGCGCGAGGTAGCTCCGGCTACTCGCGCGCCGCCGTGAGCTCCCCTCTGGTCGCGTGCGCCGTTCGCTCGGCGTCTCGCGAGCAGGGGCAGTAGCGACCGACGGTTGGAGCGGCCGTTAGCTTAATGCTACTCTGTTGAACGTGCTTTGATTATAACATGTTTTACACTCTTGACTACGATGTCATCTTTGACAGGGGATGTTCGTCGATCCTGCCCTGAGCCAGGACGGCAAGGATTGCGTCAACAAAGGGACCGTTGCGACGGGTAGAGCGACGGGTAGAGCTGCCCAGATCGAACAACACAGGATGGCTGTGTTTCTACGGTGTCTTGAGACTGCACTTTGCTGATCTACGCTCCGGGTAGGACAAGGTTTGGCCAGACCTTATACGCGTCTTTCTGGCTTTACCTTCTATATGTTTTGTAAATAACGCTGTTTTCCATTACCGCCATACCAACCTGAACACGCCCGATCTCGGAAGCTAAGCAGGTTCGGCCCTGGTTAGTACTTGGATGGGAGACCACCTGGGAATACCAGGTGCAGTAAGAAAATGTGTGTTGCTGCAATACATTTGGGATACGACGCGAGTTTTGTGTGAACTGTCTTGTCACTGTTAAATAAATAAATAAATTTCCGGGCAAATCGGGTTGTTGTTACAGATGTGAAAATGATCTGGTTGTTGTGTGAGAAACATCATGTGTGTTGTTATGTACCGTGTACTCACAACTAAGGGGTAACTAACCTATGAAGCTATGCTTAGTGACAAATGAGTAAAGTTTTTTCTTTTCTCAGCCTGTGATGACAATGAACAGTGTGTTCACATATTAACAGGTTTTCCTGTTTTAACTGGCCGTATTAAGGGTAAAGCAGGAGGATTGTGTTTTCCCCCCGGTTCCCTGGGACTTTTTCATCCTCCTATCAGACATGTTGTTGCACTACATTGTGTCTTTTGTGTGGTAGGGATGCGATGTAACCCTTAGCTTGATTGCTGAGGTTGTGCTAAAACTGCTGGAGAAACTTTATTTTCCTAAAAGAAAAGATTGTTTGGTCGCTGTCGTGTGTGCTTAGCAAGGCCTGTGGCCGATACTAATAGAGAATTATGTATTCTCTCATTATGAAAAACGGCGTTCCTCTGTAGAGTGTTTTTGCCATTTTTTGTAGGTGATGATGGGTTGTGTGTGTCATGTGACCTACAACTGGGTTGGACTGGCCACAGAAGCACATGTGTATGTTGGACCGGGGCTCTTAGAGAGCCCTCTCTATTCTGTGTTTTTTCCTTAGTAAAAATCAGATAGCAGGTTAGCTCATGCGCTGTGTGAAGCTGTCAAACGCTTCATAGAGCTGACTATGACTGTGTCATATTCTCTTTTTGTCATTACATCGTATCATGGGTGTGGGGTCGTAAAGGGGTGTACTGGTAACCTTTCCTCTCCCCCTTGTTTCTGTCGGTCAGGGGTACACCCCCTGTCCTTCAAGGTTCCTGTCACGTTGCGGTTCGGCACGTTACGGGGTGGGGGGGGGGGGGGGGGGAGGGAGTTTCCTGGTCCCACGGCCTGGAATATTGGGCGTGTGCACCGCAGAAATTCCCCCGCCATAGAGTACGTCACCGTGCGCGTCTCTGTTGGTAGGACTTCCGTGTGCTGTTCAGGTCCATGTGATGGATCTGTTTCGGGGGGGTGGTCAGGGCTCCTCCTCACCAAGCGCCTATTCGGGCCTTCTGTGAGTTCGGACTCCTCCTTCCATGTGAGGGAGCCTCCATCAGAGTACAGAGCCTTCCTCCTCAGATTGTCAAAGTGAGTGGACCCTCTAGAAGGTGTCCTATTCTATTGTGTATGTATTCGATTCAATTCGATTATTGAGTGCGTATGGGTTCGGTGCCTCTTCCCCGGAGAGCCCTAAATCCAATATTTTACATGGCTCAAGGTGCAATATATTCTTTTCAATCTGTACAGCTCGCGTGGGAAGTCTCTCTGGGGATCCCCGTCTCCTTCCTATGGGAGGGTGGTGGGATGTAAAAATGTGAAAATTTTTTACCCCCGGCTGTGTAGACTGGGATACATACTGTTGGTGCTTCCTTCTTTTCTATTCAAAAAGTGTTGGAGTTAGGAAGTGTCACACCCCTCTTGTCGTTCCCCTGGGCGCCTTGGGGATTCAATGACAGGTCTAAATAGCCTGTTCATTGATGGGGGTGTGTCCCGACGCACGTATAGTGCTAGCTCGCTGTAAACAGGCGACTGACTGGCACGCCTTGGTTGCTTGAGGTTAAAACGGCGTTTTTATAAAGCAACTGAGATGGGGGGTTTTCCTCTTCCGACGACCACATCCCACGACCTGGGTTGGTTATCGACGGATTCTCGTTCATGTCTGGGGGATGATGACGGAATGGATCTGAACATATGTAGAGGGGTCTCACGCCCTTGGGGTGGGCCACCAGGCGCGGTTCGCCCGAACATCTGGGCGGCGCCTTCTTTTCATGTTGAGATCGACACGCATATCTGCCCTTTCTCCTGGAGTAGGCATGTCGGCGTGGTTAGGGCACGGGACTGGTTCTGGTCACGCTGGTCCGGATCAGTTGAACCCGTTGTCCGCCGGGGATGCAGATCTGCTGTTCTGGTACCCTGAGGGACTTGGGCTTTTTTCAGGGGGAAAAATGCCAGGTCGGTCCGGGTGTCACAGGGTTAAGCGCTATGGAGACCCTGGTTGGGTACGTTTTTACTCAGCACTGTCGTAATGGCTTACGGCCATGCCAACCTGTACACGCTCGATCTCGTCGGATCTCGGCCGCTACACAGGTTGGTCCTGGTTAGTACTTGGTTGGGAGACCGCCTGGGAATACCAAGTACGGTGTGCTTAGGGGCTGGTTCTCCATTCTTTTTCGCTCCTCTCTCACGCATGGCGAAGAGGGGCCTGTTGGGGTGGTCTTTGACCTCCTTTAGTGACCCTGTGCTTCCCGTATCGCCAGGCCCGGTCCGAAGTAATGTTTCGTCGACCCGTAGGCCTGGGTTAACCCTTTTTTGAAAACTGAAACACTTGTACTGCGGTATATATAGGTGTGTTTTGGAGTTTTTTCTTGAGGGGTTATAGGAACAACCACCGCATTGGGTAACACCAAGGTGGTTGATTCCCTGGTGTGTTGGAGCAGTGTCGACTCCCGGGTTCACCGTTTGAGGGTGCCCCTGCATGTTCATGACGTCTGCCAATCGTGTCAGCCTTCTCTGCCTCAACCCCTCTGGGTGGGGGTTTTTAAATGGAGGCTTGGTCATGCAACACCGCCAGCTTACGCTCCTTCCGCCGGGGCGGCTGTGTTCAGCTGTCCCCTCTGGCGCCTGTCTCGTCCGCAGTCTCCAGGCTAGGGTTAATAGCCTGTTGCCTGGTTTTTCCCCGGTGCGCTGCCTGCTTCCGTTGGTTAACCTTTTTTGTGTGCTTACGGCCATGCTGACTGCCTGTTGCAGGGTCAGTGTGCCAGGCGGTGTACTATTGGGGGGACGGGGCCCGCTCGGCTGAGGGGCCTTTGTCCGAATACGCTGGCGATGTGGGGGGCGGGGCACTACGTGCCCACCTGGTGGGGTCTTGATGCTGGCATCATGGACTTCTCCGGGCCCCCATTCCAGGGAGTCCAGTCCTTTTGGTGGGTCTGGGTCTTCCTTCGCGCTCCGCTGCTACGGCCTTGCCACAGGGTTGGGTTTGCCCTTGACCCCGTGATTCTGGGGGCAGTAACGAGGTTGTTTCCCTCCGTTCGTTCCCGGGTGGCGTGCGGGTTGTGCGTGTGTGTAGTCGTGGGGTCAAGCCACGGTCTGCTCACCCTGTGCGTTGAGTTGCTTGAGTGCCTCTTCGCACGGTCGGGGTCCGTCGCCCTCCCGGTAAACCTCTAATAGGGGGGGTGCCCTCCATTAGGGGGGGTCGGGGGGGCTCGGCCCTCCCTGTTCTGTTGGTTGTGGGGGGCCTTCAGCGGGGTGTATTTGTCGGCCAGTGGCTCCGCTTGGCCTCCCTTTGTGCATGAGTGATGCCAAGCGGATCCCCTAATGATACAGAACGTTAGGTTATGGCTATAACCAAGTTCTGTTAATTAGGGGTGACGCTTGGCATCCGACGGTCGCTGCAGCCCTTGACCTCGCCTTGTGGTGAAAGCTTGGGAAGGAGGCGAGTGGGTGGCCCCACCCCTGCTTATATGGGTAAGCTAATAGGGGTGTGGTCAGACGAATATTGGGATTAAAGGTACATTTGTGGTCTTTGTTCAGTGCGCGTGCACGTATGCGAGATAGTGCATGAGTGATGCCAAGCGTCACCCCTAATTAACAGAACTTGGTTATAGCCATAACCTAACGTTAACGTCTAGGTTGGTTCTCACCTTGTACACATGGATGGGTTAACGTCTAGGTTGGTTCTCACCTTGTAGACATGGATGGGTTAACGTCTAGGTTGGTTCTCACCTTGTAGACATGGATGGGTTAACGTCCAGGTTGGTTCTCACCTTGTACACATGGATGGGTTAACATCTAGGTTAGTTCTCACCTTGTACACATGGATGGGTTAACGTCTAGGTTGGTTCTCACCTTGTACACATGGATGGGTTAACGTCTAGGTTGGTTCTCACCTTGTACACATGGATGGGTTAACGTCTAGGTTGGTTCTCACCTTGTACACATGGATGGGTTAACGTCTAGGTTGGTTCTCACCTTGTACACATGGATGGGTTAACGTCTAGGTTGGTTCTCACCTTGTACACATGGATGGGTTAACGTCTAGGTTGGTTCTCACCTTGTACACATGGATGGGTTAACGTCTAGGTTGGTTCTCACCTTGTAGACATGGATGGGTTAACGTCCAGGTTAGTTCTCACCTTGTACACATGGATGGGTTAACGTCCAGGTTAGTTCTCACCTTGTACACATGGATGGGTTAACGTCTAGGTTGGTTCTCACCTTGTACACATGGATGGGTTAACGTCTAGGTTGGTTCTCACCTTGTACACATGGATGGGTTAACGTCTAGGTTGGTTCTCACCTTGTACACATGGATGGGTTAACGTCTAGGTTGGTTCTCACCTTGTACACATGGATGGGTTAACGTCCAGGTTAGTTCTCACCTTGTACACATGGATGGGTTAACGTCCAGGTTAGTTCTCACCTTGTACACATGGATGGGTTAACGTCTAGGTTGGTTCTCACCTTGTAGACATGGATGGGTTAACGTCTAGGTTGGTTCTCACCTTGTACACATGGATGGGTTAACGTCTAGGTTGGTTCTCACCTTGTAGACATGGATGGGTTAACATCTAGGTTGGTTCTCACCTTGTACACATGGACGGGTTAACGTCTAGGTTGGTTCTCACCTTGTACACATGGACGGGTTAACGTCTAGGTTGGTTCTCACCTTGTACACATGGATGGGTTAACGTCTAGGTTGGTTCTCACCTTGTACACATGGATGGGTTAACGTCTAGGTTGGTTCTCACCTTGTACACATGGATGGGTTAACGTCTAGGTTGGTTCTCACCTTGTACACATGGACGGGTTAACGTCTAGGTTGGTTCTCACCTTGTACACATGGATGGGTTAACGTCTAGGTTGGTTCTCACCTTGTACACATGGATGGGTTAACGTCTAGGTTGGTTCTCACCTTGTACACATGGATGGGTTAACGTCTAGGTTGGTTCTCACCTTGTACACATGGAAGGGTTAACGTCCAGGTTAGTTCTCACCTTGTACACATGGATGGGTTAACGTCTAGGTTGGTTCTCACCTTGTACACATGGATGGGTTAACGTCCAGGTTGGTTCTCACCTTGTACACATGGATGGGTATGTCGATAGTGATGTAGACCAGGTCTCCCAGCGCCAGGCTGGCGATCAGCGCGTTGGGTCCGTTCCTCATGCTCTTGTTCTGGTAGATGATCCTCAGCAAGGTGACGTTCCCGACGATCCCCACGGCGAAGATCACGCAGGACAGCACCGTGTTGATGTACTTGAAGGCCGTTTGTATGGACGTGTCCTGGAGACAGTTCGGAGGTCCCACCGGACGCATGCGGACCGCCGTGGACGAGTTAGAGGAGGGGGAGTGCTTGCGCCTGTGTCCAGACTTGACTCCGTATTCAGATTTGAGCGATGTCTTCGCTCCGCGGTCCAGGGAACCCCGGCGGCTGTTCTTGGTCTCCTGCCCCAGATCCAGCGCTGGAGCTGCAGGCTGCACGTCCACCACGCCCATCCCCGTCTCCAGGGCCAGGCGCAGGGGGGACTCCGTGCCGTAGAAAGCCTGGAGCCCGTCTGACATCATGAGATCGGACAGGGACAGGTCGGAGGAGTGGTTGTTCTGGTACTGGACCGGCTGCACCGCCGCCAAACCCAGAACCAACGGCAGCAGCAGTACCGGTAGAGACAGAACCTGGGAGCCCATTCTTGAACCTGTTCCTCTGACGTTGTTGTTGGGTTCAGTCAGAAGAGGAGATGAGAGGGTTCTAACATACAAGAGAGAGAGGGGGGGGGAGAGATAGAGAGAGAAAGGGAGAGAGAGAGAGAGAGGGAGAGAGAGAGAGGGAGAGAGAGAGAGAGAGAGAGAGAGAGAGAGAGAGAGAGAGAGAGAGGGGTAGAGAGAGAGCGAGAGAGAGAGAGAGAGAGAGAGAGAGAGAGAGAGAGAGAGAGGGGGGTAGAGAGTGAGGGGTGCATTTAGTACCTTAGTAATAGTAATAGTAGTAGGATACTATTACCAAGTATGAACTAACCCTTATTTATTCTTAGTATTGTCTAGGAACTAGTGGTGGGACTCGATTAAAAATGATTATCGAATTAATTCGAGACTTTATAGTTAATTAAGTAAGGGATAATGTATGGCTACGAGGTCATTGTCGCAAAATAATTGACCGACACAGAGTTTAAAATACCGAGGCGCCGCGCCGAGGTGTTTTAAACGTAGTGAAGGTCAATTATTTTGCGACAATGACCGAGTAGGCTATACATTATCCCGCTTATTACATGGCTAACTTACTAACAATATACCTAATTCATTTGACAAATCGCAGTTGTTCTGTGGCTCTGTCAGCCCAAATAAAGTGATTATTATTATCGCGGGCAGCCTTCTGGCTCCGCTGTGTTCTGGCTCCGCTCGTCGCTCCGCCCCCTGTCATCGCCGGCAGCAGAACACTGTCTAATTGCACTGAAACAGTGTGTGTCAGTGGGCTTGATTGCCAACAGCTGCGCACTGCGCACTTCGCCGAAATGCTTGCTTGTGATTGGTCAATAGCCCCCCGACTGCGGTCATTATTTTTCAATAATGACCGCTGTTTTTTCAATAATGACCGCAGTCGGGGGGCTATTGACCAATCACAAGCAAGCATTTCGGCGAATGTGAAAACGCCATGTAATAATCGAAATTAATCACATTTTAATCGCATATCAATATTTGATGCAAAAAGCAACATTTTTCAATTCAAATGAATTTTGGTATACGAGTGATTCAATGAATATACATTATACATACGTTTAAGCAGCAAAATCCTGTATTAGCTACTATATAGACCAACAAATCAATGCAATTTTTTACAAAGTGCAGCAATTTTAGGAATAATATATATATATATAGCGCAAAGGACCTTTTGTAAACTCAAGCACTTTTGAGGTAAAAGTAAAACGCAGTACTTTCAAGTACATTCCAGAACAGTTGACCATTGGAAAAAAAAAACTCTTGATTGATCTAAATTTCTCTTATTTAATTGTTTTTTATGAACAAACCAGACTAAGAAAAAAAGTTATTTGCGATTTATTATACTTTATACAGTAGTTTATACTTATAGCACATGCATGAGTCTGGTCTCCTTTGAAAGGTAACATTCTTACACAATAAAGAAAAATCATCATGCGATTAAATGCATCAATTTCTTTTACTTTTAATTATTTCTGTAGTTAATTAATCTAAATTAATGCGATAAAGTCCCAGCCCTACTAGGAACCCATTCATATTTACAGCAAGGGAAGGTTACACACACACGCACGTACGCACGTACGCACGCACGCACGCACGCACGCACGTGCACACACACACACACACACACACACACACACACACACACACACACACACACACACACAAACACACAAACAGGCACACATACATGCACGCACACACACACACACACACACACACACACACACACACACACACACACACACACACACACACACACACACACACACACACACACACACACATTTGAATGATGAAGTATATCAAGGACATAAACACTAATAATAATAATACAATCAGATATTGAGAGTCAGTTACAGAAGAGCCTGATTGCACCACACTGTTGCACACAGACAGGACAATAACACACATGATGAAAATAACAGTAGCAGGTGAAAAGGAGCTGCCAAATACAACCACAGTCTTCTGTTGTTGGCCTCTGAGCAGCTTTACTGAAGTAGTTGGGGGTTTGATGCCTTGCTCAAGGGTAACTCGACAGTAGTCTCACATAACTCTGTCACTGTGCCAGCGCTGGAGAGAGGTCTGGCTGAACCTATTACCATTTTGCTATAGGTGCCCTTGCAAGATAATGTTGCAGATAGAGGAAGGAGAGGAGAATTCCGAAATAGTCAGCCAATGGCATGCTTATAGCCACAGTCTACATCCTGTGAGTCAGACTACCTCCACAGTAACTGCAAGGGACAGGTGACACTTCCCTTCTCATCTGGTGATTCAAACCGTTTAATCACAAGCCTAATTCTCTAAGTATTAGACTGTTTTTGTTTAAAGGCTTAATGATCCAATAAATGGGTAGCCACACCAGTGGCGTCGTTAGCCCTGGGCTTCCGGGGCTTTAGCCCCGGATGTTTTTCCCCTAGCCCCGGATCTAAAAAAAAAAGAAACAAAAAATTGTTTACATTTTTTATTTTTATTTTTATTTTTTTATGGCAGCATCCCCATTGTCTGTGCTGAATGTTTGTTAGTGTTTGGTATTTTTCTTTGGTTTTTAGTACTTTTAAACATCGATTTTTAGCAA
This sequence comes from Notolepis coatsorum, assembly GCF_963971535.1. NCBI lineage: Eukaryota > Metazoa > Chordata > Actinopteri > Aulopiformes > Paralepididae > Notolepis > Notolepis coatsorum. The sequence goes on from NC_140165.1 coordinate 78,828,928, forward strand.
GTAGTAGTTTTCATTTGATCCTATATAATTTTTTCATTCACCGATTTGTGGACTTTTTTTTTAGTGTCTTGAAAGGCGCATTATAAATCAAATGCATTATTATTATTATTATTATCATCCAGGAGGGAAAAGACACTTTGGATAGTAGGGACTGCATCTCTGCCTGTCCTGACCAGGAAACACTTTGCAACTGTGATCTCCTCTGGCAGTAGTTGAATATTGTAATGTGTGGCGAGGGGTTGCAGCAATTCCACTGAGAGAAACTGGTCTGAGGCTGGATAACATGCCTGTATGCCTCTCATACGTTGTTCTCCAACTCATGAGAACCTGCTCTCAAGCTCTTGCAGCATTCTGTCGAGGACTGGATAGAACAGTCTCTGTCTCAGCTGATCTCCATGAGGTCTGAGCTTGTGCCACAAGATGACTCAACTACATACTCGTCCATCATTTTCTGCTTCCTCCTTTGGCTGGTAGTATGTTCCTCAATTTTTTCGATTGCTTAAGCACGATTTTGAAAACAGGGCCCGGTGTTTCAAAACACTACACACAATTAGCACAACCACACACACAATTATCAGAACACCTCAGATCCTTTGCTAAATTAAACACAAACTATACACTAATTTATAAAAACTACATTTTGTTACCATATGAAACACACGTTTCATATGACTTAATTATGTTTGAACCAGTTACACACTGCTGTGCTTAACCTAAAACACATTTAGCAATTCTACTTCTCAGTGATTAGAGTACTGTAAGTGAAGTACACAGAGAATGTGCAAATATACAATAAATTCACCAAACACTACACAAGACCAATGCTGTAGACTGATGAAAATATAATTTATTTATCTACATATACCCAAATCAATGATGCAGACTGACAAATTAAAATGTTCTCTCCATATAACCAAATCAGTCAACATTTCAACATGGAGAATCACAACAAAACATGTCCCAGTTTTCATGCTACTACAGTGTGCTCAGCAAATATCAGACAAACATAAAATACTGTATCCAGTACAGGTTAAAATGACAGTAAGACAAAAACAAAAAAAGAAAACATTTAAATAGAGTACAGAAAATACTAGACATAATCTCTTTGCCTAGCTGGATCTGGCAAGAGATTATTTTGTTGTGATTCTCCATGTTGACATGTTGACTGCTTTGGGTATATGGAGAGAACATTTATATTTTCATCAGTCTGCATCATTGGTTGTCTTGTGTAGTGTTTGGTGAATGTATTGTATATTTTCACGTTCTCTGTGTACAGTACTTCACTCTCCTTCCGTTTTGGTTGAAGGCAGGTGAACTCACCTGCTGCATTTTTATAGTGCTTAAACCTGATTGGTGTATCTACAATTAAGCAATGGTGTGTTTGTGCATCTGATTGCTGTGTTTAACCAATTGGCTCATATGTGTGGTAATTTGACATTCTATGTGTAATGTAATGCAAGTGTGTTTAGTGTTTTGCAAATCACTGTGTGTATTGTTTTGCAAAAAGTGTGAGGCTGACTTTGTGCTTATAGGGGTGCAAATCTGGGCCTATGTTTTGCTCCTTGAGTGTAAGGTTTTGATAATTGTGTAATACTTTTGATTTGAGTGTTTATGCAATCGAAGAAAACTGTAAAGACTAGAGATTAACTGTTTATTTCTTTTGTACATAGGCTGTGCATAATGTTTGTTTGTTTATTTGCTTATGTGTATGATTCTTAACTGTGTTTTTATTTTGTTATTGGTGTATATGTGTGTATGTAATGTATGTATATGTATGTATGTATGTATGTATGTATGTATGTATGTATGTATGTATGTATGTATGTATGTATGTATGTATGTATGTATGTATGTATGTATGTATGTATGTATGTATATGTGTATATATGTATATTTGTACCCTCATTGGGGCCTATTGGACCATATCAATGTTTTATCTGGCTAAATAAAGGTTAAATAAATAAATAAGAAACTGATGATTTGGTCCATATCCCTCTCATGGACCTGGACCTCACTTTAAAAAACTCGAATCTAGTTCTTCAGTATTCGTCTCTAATTACTCTAAAATTGCGTATTTCTGTGTGAAAAAAAGCTCCCAATGTTTTCTAACCCTAAAAACGCCCCTGAGCCACACTATACCATACATAATAAGAATGTTTGGTTGATTGACTGAACTCTTTTTTTTCTTATCCACTTTTTCTCCTCCTATTTTCTTGTATTTTTCCTCCCATCCCAATTTAGCCGTTATGCCAATTCCCCCCTCCCCTTCCTGGTCGTTGCGCGCATTTCCCCCCTACTTGCCGGTCTAGGGAGCCCTTAAGTCTATCACATGCTTCCTCCGACATAGGAGACAGCCAGCAGCCTCTTTTCACCTGGCAGCGAGGACTCTCATTGGTGCGGTGTAATGCGTGGGAGGTCACACTACCTCACCCAGATCCCTTCCTCGCTGTGCAGGCGCCCTGACCGACCTGTAGGAGTCGCTGTTTACAACAACCAGGATACACACACACCCCACCGGCTTCCCACCCTCTAACACTGCCAATTGTGTTAGTATGATGTCACGACCGACCAAGCCGGAGGTACCACTGACAGCCGGATTCGATACCAGTGTCTCTGCGGTGGTAGACAGACGCTTAGTCCGCTGCGCTACCCGGCCGCCTTGACTGAACTCTTTATATGAGGACTAACACTAGAACAGGTATATGTTTATAAACACTTACAGATCAAACTCTTCAATAATGTATGTGACTACAGCCCAAATCTATATGGTCACACTGACATCCAGTTTTAATGAAAGTCTATTTTTCTCAAATCAAATCAAGAGGTGCTAGTTTAAAACAGGTACGCCTTATCAGGCGGTTAGGTGGCCGAGCGGAGATTGCGTTCGTCACCAGCCCCGGAGCTGTGAGCTGGATTCGCCTGTTCGAATCCAGCTCACAGCTCCGGGGTTGTCACCAGCTTGGCTGGCCGTCTGCACTAATACAATTGGCTGTATTAGAGGGTGGGAGAAGCTGGCGGGGTGGGTCCGGGTCGTTGTAAACAGCGACTCCTACAGTTCGGTCGGGGCGCCTGCTAAGCGCGGATTGGACTTGAGGGGGATAGTGTGGTCCTCCCACACGCTACGCCCTCTCAATGAGAATCCGCGCTGCCAGGTGAAAAGAAGCGGTGATTGGCTGGACGTGTGTCGGAGGAAGCACGTGGTAGCCTCCACTCTCCCAGATGATCTGACTGTGGGGGGTAAGTGCGTAGCGACCAGGAAGGGACTGGGAATTGGCATACGACTAACATTGGGATGGGAGAAAAATCGGAGGAAAATGGAGGGGGAAAAAGACCAAAAAAAAAAAAAAAAAAACAGGTACGCCTTAAAAGCCCAATAGTTGTCAAGCTTTATGATACAATGTTCAATACGTTAATCAATTCCAGCAACAATATAAAAGAGAGAGAGAGAGCGAGAGACACACACACACACACACACCTACACACACACACATGCACACACAGGGAACACTCCTGGATGTTTCTGTGCCAGCTCATTAGGGACCTCAGAAACCACAGGAATGGGAGTTACAACCGGAGTAGCCAACACTTTGTCACCAGCCAAATCATTCCCCAGAATGAAGGACACCCCCTTTATGGGAATGTGAGAACATACCCCCACAACAACATTGCCTGATACTAAGGGAGAATTGAGCGTGACCTCATGCAAAGGTGCATCCACAAATCCACCCCCAAAGCCCCGAACAACGACACCGGAATGCAAAGAAGAGTTTTCTGAAAACGGCAAAACCCCCTCCAGAATGAGGGACTGAAAAGCACCGGTATCTCTCCAAATTGTTATAGCCTGTTTGGACTCTAGTGCATTAGTCAGGGAAACAAATCCATCCATCATAAACCTTGAGGAACCCTCAAGCTCTTTGTCCACACGTTTGATACCTCCCCCATCACCATCTAAGGTTGGCATAGGCGTTCTGCATATGGTTTGACATTTTTCTGCTCAAGCACCGGGCACCCAGCAACGATATGACCAGGTTCTTTACAGTAGAAACAGATAATCCCTTCTGGGAATGCACCAGCAGAACCACCCCGCCTAGGAGGTGAAGTTAACTGACCAGCAGACACAGGTTTTGGGAAACGGCCCCCCTGAACAGGACGCCTATCCCCGGATTCAACACGGTAGTCCTCCAAAAACACGGACTTGTGTGTTAACACAAACTCATCAGCGAAGACAGCGGCGTCGCCTATCTTCGATACCTTACGCTCATTTAGATGTGTGGAAACGGTATCAGGAACACATCTTTTAAATTCCTCTAGGAGAATCAACTGTCTAAGCTGCTCCCTTGACTCTGCTCTTTGCGAGGTGCACCACCGTTCAAACAGGTTCTCCTTCTCCCTTCCAAATTCAACATAAGACTGTCCCTCCGACCTGCGATAACCTCTAAAACGCTGACGATAGGCCTCGGGGACCAACTCATAAGCCCTCAATATGGAAGCTTTAACAAGCTCATAATCAGCGCTTTGTTCAAGGGACAGAGCAGTATAGGCTTCTTGTGCCCTACCAACTAAAACACATTGTAGCAGCAGTGTCCAGGCGGTATCAGGCCACTTCAATGTGGTTGCCACCCGTTCAAAAAGGGGAAAATATTTCTCCATGTCTTTCTCAAAAAATGGAGGCACCATCCTAATATTCCTGCCTACATCAAAACCGGAACGTGACTCTGAATGCAGAGCACCCGCCTGTAAGGCAGCATGCTTAAACTCAAGCTCCTTCATTGCACGATCGTGCTCTCTCTCCTCTCTCCTCTCCTCTTGTTGTAGCTGTTTTTCCTTAAGCTCCCGCTCTCTCTCATCTCTCCTGTCCTCTTGTTGTAGCTGTTTTTCCTTAAACTCACGCTCTTGTTGTAGCTGCTTTTCCCTAAATGCTAACTCCCTAGGCCCCCAATCGATGGCAACACCTTCCGCCACGCCAGAGAGTTGTGGAGACACCTCAGACAAAAGAAGCTCATCCACTGTTGCCACAATCACCTGCTCCTCAATGAGTATAGCCCTCAAAGTCCCCAAGGCAGTCGTTTTTAACCGCTTCTCACTGGCAGTAAGCTCCACATTGTAGTGCACAGCAAGCTTCAGAAGCTGCTCTTTGGAAAACCTTCCCAACATCTCGTCAGAGGGGTTCTCAACAAAATCCTTAATGGTAGCCATCGTTACTGTACCAGTCACCACAAGCTACTCACTTTACCTTACAGTCACGAAGAACCACTAACGAACCACGAAGAACCACTAAAGAGCCACTGAAAAACCACTAAAGAACCACTGAAGAACCACGAAGAACCACTGAAGAACCATGAAGAACCACTGAAGAACCACTGAAGAACCACTGAAGAATGCTAATGCCAATAATAACAACCATAAAGGGACGCGGTGGAAATGTGTGCTCTACTGAGCGCACCTTTCTAATTTGCAAAAAAAAAATTAAATAAAAAACAACCACCCAGAAATAAATAGACGTGTCATACACGCAGGGTGTTAGGTGCTACCAGGTATGCTAACCAAACACTCAAACCAAACAAAACAAATACAACAAACAATTTCAAACAGGTGGCCCTTCTAACCTGATATGACTACTTATTCAAGTAGTCAAGTTTCAAGTTTCTTTAATAGTTGTCATACAGAAGTACAGAATACTTTTATACAAAATGCTTCTTACTGTTACGCTCCAGAGACTGTGCAAGACTAGATAAGTATGAAATAAAATAACATAGTATAGCATGTAAATTAGAAGTACAAAAAAATGAGGTCACAGTGTTCAGTATAGACATAATTATGTACAATGTTCGATGCAGAATAGACGTAACTGAGTTACCATATAATATACAATACTGTGCAGTGTACTAATACAATACTATATAGTGCAAGGCAGAAATGGGATGAGGTGCAATTTAGGTACAATTTACAGTGGGTGTACGAGTTGTAGTGCAAATCCTTTATCAATAAATATAAAGTGTGTTTGTGTGGTTTAAGTGAGTGTGTGCGTGTGGGTGTGTGTGCTGTGTGCATTTGATGGTTGTTGCATAGTGTTTATTGTTCGTTTAGCAGCCTGATGGCCTGGGGATAGAAGCTTCTTCTGAGTCTTTCTGTGCTCGCCTTAAGACTCAGGTATCGCTTGCCTGACCGCAGCAGTTCAAAGAGGCAGTTGTTCGGGTGGCTCGAGTCCTTAATAATTATCTTAGCCTTCCCCCTGCACCGCTTGTTGTAAATGTTCTGGAGGGTGGGAAGCCCCCCTCCAATTGTGCGTTCGGCTGAACGTGTCACTCTTTGTAGTCTGCTACGGTCTTGTGCAGTGCTATTCCCAAACCAGGAGGTGATGTTGCCAGTCAGGATGCTCTCTATTGTACATGAGTAGAAGTTCCTAAGGATCTTCTGACTGACTTGGAACTTCCTTAGGCGCCTGAGGAAGTAGAGGCGTTGTCGTGCCTTCTTCACAACACTGTCAATGTGTGTGGTCCATGTCAAGTCCTCGGATATGTGGGCTCCGAGGTACTTGAAACTGTTCACTCTCTCAACCGGTGCCCCGTCGATGCTGAGGGGGCTGTAGTCCTTGACCCCCGACCTCCTGAAGTCCACAATCATCTCTTTTGTTTTGCTGACGTTCAGGGAGAGGCAGTTCTCCTGACACCACTGTGACAGATTCTCTACCTCTTCCAGGTAGGCCCTCTCGTCGTTGGCAGAGATCAGGTCCACCACTACTGTGTCATCAGCAAATTTGATGATTGTGTTGTTGTTCCGCTGTGCCACGCAGTCATGTGTGTACAGGGAGTAGAGGAGGGGGCTCAGAACACAGCCCTGGGGGGCCCCTATGTTGAGCGTGATGGATGAGGAGGTGCAGTTGCCTGCTCTTACCACCTGGGGTCTGCCCGTCAGGAAGTCCAGGACCCACTGGCAGAGGTCATAGTTCAAGCCCAGGTCCCTGAGCTTGGCTATGAGTTTGGAGGGGACTATGGTATTGAATGCTGAGCTGTAGTCGATGAACAGCATTCTCACATAGTTCCCCTGCCTCTTGTCCAGGTGTGATGCTGCTGTGTGCAGCACATGGGCTATGCCGTCCTCCGTGGACCTGTTGGGGCGATATGCAAATTGCAGGGGGTCCAGGTTGATGGGGAGGGAGGAACAGATGTAGCCCTTCACTAGCTTCTCAAAGCACTTCATGGCTATGGAGGTGAGGGCTACAGGGCGGTAGTCGTTGAGGCAAGCGGGTGTAGATTTTTTGGGTACAGGGATGATGGTGGACTTCTTCAGACAGGTGGGGATGACAGCCTGTTCCAAGGACAGGTTGAAGATGTCAGTGAATACCGGGGCCAGTTGGTCGGCACAGACTTTTAGGATGCGGCCGGGGATGCCGTCCGGTCCTGCTGCCTTCCTGATATTCACTTTTTTAAAGATCCGTCTCACCTCATGCTCTGTTACCCTGAACACTGAGTCTCCATCAGCAGACCCCCCCCCCCCCCCCATTGCCGTGGTTTGTAGGCTGGTGTTGTTATTCACAGCCTCAAACCTCGCATAGAAGGAATTGAGATTATTTGCTAAGGAGATGTCACTGTTCAGTTTGAGGGGGGTGCCTTTGTAATCTGTCATTGTTCTGAGGCCCTGCCACATGCCTCTAGAGTCAGCCTGTTCAAACTGAAGTTCAACTTTATCCCTGCTTCTACATCTAAACTGGAGTCACAACCGGCCCACCACATGTCTACCCTAAGAAACACTAAATCAGGCCCTACCACACTACCTGTGTTTTCTGGCCCCCTAATCTACCTACCCTTTAAGCTAATGCCCTGTAGACCTAACCATCTTCAACCACACCTGCTACCAGCCAAAGATCATATTTGACCATCCACCCGTCCAGTACATGGTATGGTACCAGACAAGTAGATGGTGCTAATCCCTTCCCTGACTGCCCCAGGAGTATGTGGTGCACAGGAAGCTAACCAACAACCAGAAAATAATGTCCCTATCTACATGTGGTGCCCACTAAACTATATATTTTAACAGCATAAGTAGTCACATCAAATTACAAACAAATAAGGCATACTCACCTGTTTGATGAAACGGCTCAAGCCCCCACGTTACATAATATGTAACGAACACCACCCAAACCATAACACCATGACACCCCGTGTAACACAAAAAAAAAACACCAAACAAATTGCTAGGGGTAAATATCCCGGACGAGCGCCCAACTGTTACGACCCTGGCTCAAAGGCCCGCAACCTATGTGCAAACCAACACCAAAACCCCGTGCTCAAACTCAAAATGCTACTCTAACAAGGAACTACTGGTGTAAACTAAAGTACAAGGATCTTCTGTTCTATCAAAGCTATCTGTTACCCAACACTCCTCTAAACACAGACCCTGCATGTGTGTTACCAGGGCTGCTTTTAAAGCTCCCAGCAGGTAACCAATCAGCACTAATTAACTAATTGGCAGCCCTCACCTGCATGCCCCGTGACACAGGAGTGATCAGGCGTGCACGCACAGTGACACAGGAGTGATCAGGCTCCTGGTACATAACACACACACACACACACACACACACACACACACACAGACAGACAGACAGACAGACAGACAGACAGACAGACAGACAGACAGACAGACAGACAGACAGACAGACAGACAGACAGACAGACAGACAGACAGACAGACAGACAGACAGACAGACAGACAGACAGACAGACAGACAGACAGACAGACAGACAGACAGACAGACAGACAGACAGACAGACAGACAGACAGACAGACAGAAAGTAAAGATGAATGGCTTTTAAAGGTAATACACCCCACCATAATCTAATAATCTATTTCTCTATCTCTCTCCATCAGCCCCTCTCTCTCTTTTTCTCTGTCTCTCTCTCTTTCCTCTCTCTCTCTATCTCTCTCTCTCTCTCTCTCTCACTCTCTCTCTCTCTCTCTCTCTCTCTCTCTCTCTCTCTCTCTCTCTCTCTCTCTCTCTCTCTCTCTCTCTCTCTCTCTCTCTCTCTCCCTCTCTCAATTCAATTCAATTCAATTCAATTCAATTCAAAAAGCTTTATTGGCATGAAATTTCACAAATGTTGCCAAAGCACAATTATGACATAAACAGCAAACAACATAACAATATAAGATCAAAGAAATAAATGAGATGGTGCGGTGAGTAAAACATGGTACATGTATATACAGTATATGTGTCCTACTGGTTGTCCCTTTTCTTGTGACATGAATTGACATATTTTGCAGCTAAAACTGCACATTCTTTCTGTTCCCCCAGGAGGAATGGCAATTTCTGCACTTCTGTCATACTTTGGAATTCTGGGAAAATTATAAAAAAAATTGGAAAGAATTCCTCCCTAATATTTCTGTAATTTTCACATTGTGTTAGGAAGTGTAGTTCTGTTTCTACGGCTCCCTCATCACAAATACAGCACAACCTCTCCTCTCTGGGCAGCCAGGTCTGTCTGTGTCTGCCCTTCTCTATCGCCAAACCATGGTCACTCAGTCTGTACATTGTCAAATTCTTTCTTAGATTCTTATCTGAGGTAGTCTGCCACAGTATACTGTCTGTTTAGGGCCAAATATGTTTCTAATTTGTGTTGTGATTGTGTGAGTTGATTCCAATACGTAATGTATTTATCTTTTTCTTTGGTTATAATTTGGTTAGGTCTAATCTTCTGAGGCTGGCTAAGGTTTGTGATGTCAGAGTGTGATATGTCTCTCTCTCTCTCTCTCTCTCTCTCTCTCTCTCTCTCTCTCTCTCTCTCTCTCAGTCATTGTTTATGTGTGTGGTTTCCTGTTGTTCGATCTATAAACATGAACATGACATGGCTGCTTGTCTCCTATGTCCTTCCTGCAGACATGAAGCTTCTCAGAGACACTGAGCCTCAGAGAGTCCTATCAGCTGCGTGTCTTAGACACTAACAGAGGATGAGTGGTGTACTAGCTAACAGAGGATGAGTGGTGTACTAGCTAACAGAGGATGAGTGGTGTACTAGCTAACAGAGGATGAGTGGTGTACTAGCTAACAGGATGAGTGGTGTACTAGCTAACAGAGGATGAGTGGTGTACTAGCTGACAGGATGAGTGGTGTACTAGCTAACAGAGGATGAGTGGTGTACTAGCTAACAGAGGATGAGTGGTGTACTAGCTAACAGGATGAGTGGTGTACTAGCTAACAGAGGATGCGTGGTGTACTAGCTAACAGAGGATGAGTGGTGTACTAGATAACAGAGGATGAGTGGTGTACTAGCTAACAGGATGAGTGGTGTACTAGCTAACAGAGGATGAGTGGTGTACTAGCTAACAGAGGATGAGTGGTGTACTAGCTAACAGAGGATGAGTGGTGTACTAGCTAACAGAGGATGAGTGGTGTACTAGCTAACAGAGGATGAGTGGTGTACTAGCTAACAGAGGATGAGTGGTGTACTAGCTGACAGAGGATGAGTGGTGTACTAGCTAACAGAGGATGAGTGGTGTACTAGCTAACAGAGGATGAGTGGTGTACTAGCTAACAGAGGATGAGTGGTGTACTAGCTAACAGAGGATGAGTGGTGTACTAGCTAACATAGGATGAGTGGTGTACTAGCTGACAGGATGAGTGGTGTACTAGCTAACAGAGGATGAGTGGTGTACTAGCTAACAGGATGAGTGGTGTACTAGCTAACAGAGGATGAGTGGTGTACTAGCTAACAGAGGATGAGTGGTGTACTAGCTAACAGGATGAGTGGTGTACTAGCTAACATAGGATGAGTGGTGTACTAACTAACAGGATGAGTGGTGTACTAGCTAACAGAGGATGAGTGGTGTACTAGCTAACAGGATGAGTGGTGTACTAGCTAACAGAGGATGAGTGGTGTACTAGCTAACAGAGGATGAGTGGTGTACTAGCTAACAGGATGAGTGGTGTACTAGCTAACAGAGGATGAGTGGTGTACTAGCTAACAGAGGATGAGTGGTGTACTAGATAACAGAGGACGAGTGGTGTACTAGATAACAGAGGATGAGTGGTGTACTAGCTAACAGAGGATGAGTGGTGTACTAGCTAACAGGATGAGTGGTGTACTAGCTAACAGAGGATGAGTGGTGTACTAGCTAACAGGATGAGTGGTGTACTAGCTAACAGAGGATGAGTGGTGTACTAGCTAACAGAGGATGAGTGGTGTACTAGCTAACAGGATGAGTGGTGTACTAGCTAACAGAGGATGAGTGGTGTACTAGCTAACAGAGGATGAGTGGTGTACTAGATAACAGAGGACGAGTGGTGTACTAGCTAACAGAGGATGAGTGGTGTACTAGATAACAGAGGATGAGTGGTGTACTAGCTAACAGGATGAGTGGTGTACTAGCTAACAGGATGAGTGGTGTACTAGATAACAGAGGATGAGTGGTGTACTAGCTAACAGGGGATGAGTGGTGTACTAGCTAACAGAGGATGAGTGGTATACTAGCTAACAGAGGATGAGTGGTGTACTAGCTAACAGAGGATGGGTGGTGGTGTACTAGCTAACAGAGGATGAGTGGTGTACTAGCTAACAGAGGATGAGTGGTGGTGTACTAGCTAACAGAGGATGAGTGGTGGTGTACTAGCTAACAGAGGATGAGTGGTGTACTAGCTAACAGGATGAGTGGTGTACTAGCTAACAGAGGATGAGTGGTGTACTAGATAACAGAGGATGAGTGGTGTACTAGCTAACAGGATGAGTGGTATACTAGCTAACAGGATGAGTGGTGTACTAGCTAACAGAGGATGAGTGGTGTACTAGCTAACAGAGGATGAGTGGTGTACTAGCTAACAGAGGATGAGTGGTGTACTAGCTAACAGAGGATGAGTGGTATACTAGCTAACAGGATGAGTGGTATACTAGATAACAGGATGAGTGGTGTACTAGCTAACAGAGGATGAGTGGTGTACTAGCTAACAGAGGATGAGTGGTGTACTAGCTAACAGAGGATGAGTGGTGGTGTACTAGCTAACAGAGGATGAGTGGTGTACTAGCTAACAGAGGATGAGTGGTGGTGTACTAGCTAACAGAGGATGAGTGGTGTACTAGCTAACAGAGGATGAGTGGTGTACTAGCTAACAGAGGATGAGTGGTGGTGTACTAGCTAACAGAGGATGAGTGGTGTACTAGCTAACAGAGGATGAGTGGTGTACTAGCTAACAGAGGATGAGTGGTGGTGTACTAGCTAACAGAGGACGAGTGGTGTACTAGCTAACAGAGGATGAGTGGTGTACTAGCTAACAGGATGAGTGGTGTACTAGCTAACAGAGGATGAGTGGTGTACTAGCTAACAGGGGATGAGTGGTGTACTAGCTAACAGAGGATGAGTGGTGTACTAGCTAACAGAGGATGAGTGGTGTACTAGCTAACAGAGGATGAGTGGTGTACTAGCTAACAGAGGATGAGTGGTGTACTAGCTAACAGAGGATGAGTGGTGTACTAGCTAACAGGATGAGTGGTGTACTAGCTAACAGAGGATGAGTGGTGTACTAGCTAACAGAGGATGAGTGGTGTACTAGCTAACAGAGGATGAGTGTTGTACTAGCTAACAGGATGAGTGGTGTACTAGCTAACAGGATGAGTGGTGTACTATCTAACAGGATGAGTGGTGTACTAGCTAACAGGATGAGTGGTGTACTAGCTAACAGAGGATGAGTGGTGTACTAGCTAACAGAGGATGAGTGGTGGTGTACTAGCTAACAGAGGATGAGTGGTGTACTAGCTAACAGAGGATGAGTGGTGTACTAGCTAACAGAGGATGAGTGCTGTACTAGCTAACAGAGGATGAGTGGTGTACTAGCTAACAGGATGAGTGGTGAACTAGCTAACAGAGGATGCGTTGTATACTAGCTAACAGAGGATGAGTGGTGTACTAGGTAACGGAGGATGAGTGGTGTACTAGCTGACAGAGGATGAGTGGTGTACCAGCTAACAGAGGATGAGTGGTGTACTAGCTAACAGAGGATGAGTGGTGTACTAGCTAACAGGATGAGTGGTGAACTAACAGAGGATGAGTGGTGTACTAGCTAACAGGATGAATGGTGTACTAGCTAACAGAGGATGAGTGGTGTACTAGCTAACAGGATGAGTGGTGTACTAGCTAACAGGATGAGTGGTGTACTAGCTAACAGAGGATGAGTGGTGTACTAGCTACTACATTTTTTACTCAGCACTGTCGTAATGGCTTACGGCCATGCCGACCTGTACATGCTCGATCTCGTCAGATCTCGGCCGCTACACAGGTTGGTCCTGGTTAGTACTTGGTTGGGAGACCGCCTGGGAATACCAAGTACGGTGTGCTTGGGGCTGGTTCTCCATTCTTTTTCGCTCCTCTCTCACGCATGGCGAAGAGGGGCCTGTTGGGGTGGTCTTTGACCTCCTCTGGTGACCCTGTGCTTCCCGTATCACCGGGCCCGGTCCGAAGTCATGTTTCGTCGACCCGTAGGCCTGGGTTAACCCTTTTTTGAAAACTGAAACACTTGTACTGCGGTATAGCCGGTGTATACCCGCAGGTGTGTTTTGGAGTTTTTTTCTTGAGGGGTTATAGGAACAACCACCGCATTGGGTAACACCAAGGTGGTTGATTCCCTGTTGTGTTGGAGCAGTGTCAACTCCCGGGTTCACCGGTTGAGGGTGCCCCTGCACGTTCATGACGTCTGCCAATCGTGTCAGCCTTCTCTGCCTCAACCCCTCTGGGTGGGGGCTTTTTAAATGGAGGCTTGGTCATGCAACAACGCCAGCTCACGCCCCTTCCGCTGGGGCGGCTGTGTTCAGCTGTCCCCTCTGGCGCCTGTCTCATCCGCAGTCTCCAGGCTAGGGTTAACAGCCTGTTGCTTGGTTTTTCCCCGGTGCGCTGCCTGCTTCCGTTGGTTAACCTTTTTTGTGTGCTTACGGTCATGCTGACTGCCTGTTCTGCAGGGTCAGTGTGCCAGGCGGTGTACTATTGGGGGGACAGGGCCCGCTCGGCTGAGGGGCCTTTGTCCGAATACGCTGGCGATGTGGGGGGCGGGGTCACTAAGTGCCCACCTGGTGGGGTCTTGATGCTGGCATCATGGACTTCTCCGGGCCCCCGTTCCAGGGGGTCCAGTCCCTTTGGTGGGTCTGGGTCTTCCTTCGCGCTCCGCTGCTACGGCCTTGTTACGGGGTTGGGTTTGCCCTTGACCCCGTGATTCTGGGGGCAGTAACGTGGTTGTTCCCTCCGTTCGTTCCCGGGTGGCATGCGGGTTGTGCGTGTGTGTAGTCGTGGGGTCAAGCCACGGTCTGCTCACCCTGTGCGTTGAGTTGCTTGAGTGCCTCTTCGCACGGTCGGGTCCGTCGCCCTTCCGTGAAGCCCCCAATAGGGGGGGTGACCTCCATTAGGGGGGGTCGGGGGGGCTCGGCCCTCCCTGTTCTGATGGTTGTGGGCGGCTTTCAGCGGGGTGTATTTGTCGGCCGATGGCTCTCGCTCGGCCTCCCTTGTGCAGAGAGTGACGCCGAGCGAGAGCCATACGATACAGAACGTTAGGTTATGACTATAACCAAGTTCTGTTAGTATGGTGACGATCGGCGTCCGACGCCGCTGCAGCCCTTGATCTCGCCTTGTGGTGAAAGCTTGGGAAGGAGGCGAGTGGGTGGCCCCACCCCTGCTTATATGGGTAAGCTGATAGGGGTGTGGTCAGACAAATATTGGGATTAAAGGTACATTGTGGTCTTTATTCAGTGCGCGTGCACGTGTGCGAGGACAGTGCAGAGAGTGACGCCGAGCGTCACCATACTAACAGAACTTGGTTATAGTCATAACCTAACGTTCAAAGTGCTTCACAGCAGTAAATAATACAGGCATAAGCTAGCATAAAAAAGATAAAGAGGTAGCAAGGTAAGGTAAATCACAGTTTTTCACATTAGGATCTAACATCCCAATAGGCCTCTCTGTTTACTGTTTCATTCAGTAATCAAAATAGAATAGACAGAGTAAAAAAGTACGGTTTGATTCAGTTTAAAAATAGGCAATACTAAAAATTATAAAATAGAATAGACAGAGTAAAAAAGTGTGATAAAATAGTTAAATAAAAATATACAATAACATTTACAACAGAACAGTGCATTGTTCATAACACTTAATAGAACAACAGAGCAGTGCATCGCTCTTAATACTTTTCTTTACAAAGTTCAGTTATATACTCGTACTGGCAATCACGTCCCGCTCTTCGCCATATTGAGATATACCTCATCTCCTGTACCTACTGTACTACATAACGAAAACAAAGCACCCTTGCACTTGACCAGGCCCCGCCCCTGTGACTTCCCATAAGACACCAGGGGTGGTCACACATGCCCTACCTCTTTTTTTGTTTCCATCATGGCGGCTGCTTTGCACCCTGTGTAACTAGCGTTATGAAGTGTAAAGAGAAATTGCGCAATGTTGAGTATTCGCCGGAGATTTGCCAGCCCCTGGAATCTTCTCGGCATGTTCCAACAGCACGTCGGGTCTGTCCTGGTGTTTCCTCGTCTTGTAGCAGCAGTTCGAGGGATGACGTGCGATGTTTAGCTATCGAGCTAACTCGCACACAGGTAGGCTCTGTGTCATCAGGCATTAACGCTGGTGTTAGTAATGCTGCTTGTTGTTTTGTTAGACAACCGAGTTGTGTATCGGCGCAAGGGGCAGGATGTCTGGGTAAACGTCCCTCTGAGTTGGACGTTTTTCAGGCTATCCTGTGGGATGTCACCGCTTTTCCCTCCTCTTAACCGGTTCATTGATGAAGGTCAGTCGGTAGCTAATGTGGGGGGTTTTGCTGAGACTTATTTACCCTTTTTACGGGTGAATGGGTTGACAACAGGGCGCAGGGCAGGTGTGCCGTGGCTAGAGAGCCAGGTAGCATCGATCCTGTGCCCCGGCGGGGTTGAGCGGTGTCCCACCCGGAAGCCAACGCTTGAGAGCAGGTCGGCCCGGCAGGTGGCAGTATGGACTGATGAGAGTTATACTGCCATAGGATGGAATTTAGCTGCGGCCAGTGTTGTGGCTCAGCTGATTGTTCTTCTGTCCACATTAGCGTCGGGTAGTGGGGCTACAGGACCAGCCGACGCTGATAACATCTTGCATGTTTTTGGGGTTATAGAAATCTTGAATCAGTCGCAAGCTATAACTCCAGGGAGGATTAGGATGCTATCAACACTTGTTAATAGGCATCTCTGGTTGGAGCAGTCTTCCCTTGGGGAGGAAGAAAGGTTTCTTCTCCTTAAGGCTCCTCTTTCCGTGGAAGGACTTTTTTGTCGTTCTGCGGAGACGCGGGCGGTTGTTGACCTGGGTCCCACACTGCCTCACGCTAAGCAGCCGGAGGTGAGAGCACGGCCTCGTCAGCGACTATGGCGAGGCCCTCGACAGGCGGCCATGTTTCCCCCGCCAGAGGTACCCTGGGCGTTGAGTCAACAGGTGTCCACAAGGCCGACAGCCTTGGCGGCCGAGGGATCGGCCATATTGGATGAGCACGGCCTGAGAAACCGTCGCCGTCCTGCCGCGAGCAGCCCGCTCTCCGATCACTCCCTTCCCCAACACCAGCGGAAAAGGGGCTCTGATTTGTTTCCTTTGGCTGTGGGCCGCGAGCCTTCGTTGAAGCGCATGCGGCCCCACGTTTCGCTTCTCATGGGGACAGAGGCTGACACCCAGTTGATGGCTGAGCCTGGGTCTGTCCGTGAGAATGTTGTGCTGTCACGTGGCTCCCTCGCCATGCGTTATGCGTCTGCGATTGGCGAGCCTGGTGTTACATCTGCCACATTCGATGGTGGTCAGCAGGGGGACTCGAGGCCTCTTCGAAAGATGCTCAGCGCTGGTTTCCCCGACCTCGCCTTCGCCAGGCCGGGTATCACGTTGATGCCTCCCACTCCCGCAAGATCGGCAGTGGTCTGGCAGGAGTGCGTGATTTAGGTGGTAGTAATATCACTGCAGGGCTACGGTGTGTAGGAACCCATGGGGTCCTCACGCCTTGCATGTCCGGCTGCAGAACAACTCCTCAGCTCTGGAGGGGTGTTCAGTGGGGGAGCTTTTGTCACCTGGTTTGATGTCAGCTTCTCCCGTATCAAACCGGCCCTTTCTGTCGGGGTCCCCCCTTGGGTGCGATTGCCTCGTGGGTTGTGTCAGGGACCGACTCCACGGAACGCCCTGCCCGCACGGTTGGCGGGTTCAGAGTTGGCTACGCACAGCGGGAGGGACCGGGCCGCCTATCTACAGTTCCTTGCGGCCCAGCGCCAGTTGGCAGCAGGTGCGCTCTCGGATTATTGTCACATATGGCTGAAACAGTGCCATATGTCGAGGTGGATGGAGAGAACGTTGAGGCGGGGGCTTGTCTTGCAGTTCGCACAACCCCACCCTCTGTTTTCAGGTTTGGTGCAGACCCTGTTGTCAGGGTCGGCAGCAGTGACAGCTCTGGCCGACGAGATCCAATCTCTGTTGGCGAAGCAGGCTGTAGTCGTGGTCCCGCGAGAGGACGCGATGTCAGGCGTCTACTCCCGTTATTTTCTGGTGCCCAAAAAAACGGGAGGTGTCAGGCCTATACTGGATCTGTCCGCGTTCAATCGTCTGATTGTGGCGAGACGGTTCAGAATGTTGACCGTCAAACACCTGTTAAACGCTGTCAGGGTGGGGGACTGATTCACCTCCATAGACCTGAAGGATGCGTATTTTCACATCCCGATTTCCCCTCCTCACAGGAAATACCTACGGTTCCTTTTTCAGGGCGTAGCGTACGAATACCAGAGGTTGCCGTTCGGCTACTCTTTGGCCCCCCGCACATTCACCAAGTGCGTAGAGACTGTGCTGGAGCCTCTACGTCGTCGGGGAATACGAATTATTTTCTATCTCGACGACATTCTGCTCCTCAGCCGGTCGGAGGAGGTCGCCAGGTCTCATACCAGGCTGGTGGTGGAATTCCTCACCAAGCTGGGTTTTGCTGTGAACTGGAAGAAGAGTACGCCTCTTCCCAGTCAACAGGTGGAGTACTTGGGCTTGGTTCTAAGTTCAAGGCCCATGAGGGCAACCCTCTCGGAGCAACGGAGAGTGTCTATCCTCAACGCGCTCAGGGGTTTCCGTCCTGGAGGGACGGTCACGGCGCTGCAGGTGATGCGCCTGCTCGGTATGATGGCATCCGCTCATTCTGTGGTCCCTCTGGGCCTCCTCTTCATGAGGAGGATACAGAGGTGGTTTTCCAGTATGAAAATAGACCCGGTGAGGGGCAAGTGGAAATGGTTGAAGGTTCCCTTGTCGATACGGGGGGATCTCGCCCACTGGAGGAGGACTGGTACCCTCACCAGCGGGATCCCCATGGGCAGCAGGCGTTCACACGTCACAGTCTTCACCGACGCCTCCCTCACGGGATGGGGGGGACGTGTCGGACCGACGCAGTAGGGGGCAGCTGGACGATCCATGCTGCCCGGTCTGCCCTTCACATCAATGTGTTGGAATTGAAGGCGGTCCTCCTGGTCCTCAGGCGGCTCGCCCACTTGGTGGTAGGCGAGCACGTTTTGATCAGGATGGACAGTATGACAGCAGCGGCGTATATCAACAGACAAGGTGGAGTACGCTCCATCCGTCTACACCGGGCAGCGGTCAGCCTCTGGCTGTGGGCGTCTCACAATCTGCGCAGTCTGAGGGCGCTCCACATCCCTGGCAAGGAGAATGTGGGCGCAGATGTGATGTCGCGGGGCGGTCCTCATCACGACAAGTGGGAACTACGTCCAGACATAGTCAGGCAGATCTGGGACCGCTTCGGGGAAGCTTCGTGGATCTGTTTGCGAGCAGACAGTCTCACCAGTGCCCCTTGTGGTTCTCGGTCAGTCGAGGGGACGATCCTCCCTTGGGGTGGATGCCTTCTCGATGTATCCATGGCCACCCGGGCTTTTGTACGCCTTCCCCCCCTCACACCTGATAGGTCAGTTGTTGGAGCGGGTACGGTGGGAGCACAGGACTTTGATCCTGGTTGCGCCGGACCGAGGCAAGGCTGCGTGGTTCCCGGTCCTGATCCAGCTCTTAGTAGCCCCGCCGTGGCCTGTTCCTTGGTCGGCGTGGGCCCTCTCTCAAGTGCACGGGTCGCTGTGGCAGCCCCCTGTGCTGGGCCAGCCTCTGATGGTTTGGCTGGTGAGAGGGTGAGTCTGGTGGGGATGGACCCTTCTGTGGTTGACACCATCCGGAACGCGCATGCTCCCTCCACTATCGCGGTTTACGTGGGTAGGTGGCGTATTTTCCAAGAGTGGTGTAAGGTGGGGGGCCCTGGACGCTGTCCTTACCTTCCTTCAGTCTATCCTTGATAGGCTGTCGGCTTCGACGGTGAGGGTATATGCTGCGGCTATATCCTCTTGTCATGAGGGGTTTGAGGGCGTTACGTTGTTCAGCCACCCTCTTGTGAAGCGTTTCCTGCTTGGCGCTCGGCGCCTTAAGCCAGTGAAACGTTCTCTGTCTCCGAGTTGGGATCTTCAATTGGTCCTCGGTCGGTTGTCCGAGGCCCCGTTTGAGCCTCTTGAGCAAGCGCCTTTGGAACAGCTGTCGTTCAAGACTGCGTTCCTGCTGGCCATCACCTCCGCTAAGCGCTTAGGTGAGCTCTGTGCTCTCTCGGTGCAGCCTGAGTGCCTGTCTATTCGTGTCGATAGCGGTGCCACTCTGCGGCCTAATCCAGTCTTCATGCCAAAAAATATCCTGAGCTCTTTTCGCTCCAGGGATATTGTGGTTCAGGCGTTTCATCCGCCTCCTCACGCTAGTGAGTTAGAGGCAAGCCTTCACCTGTCATGTCCGGTCCGGGCTTTGGGTATTTACCTCAGGGCTACCGATCAGTCTGTTACGGTGGCTCTCGCACTGGTAAGGCACTGTCGAAGCAGCGCCTGTCCCGTTGGTTGTGCGAGGGCATTGCCCTTTGCTACACGTTGGCTGGGCTGGCCCCCCCTGGGGGTGTCAGGGCGCACTCCACTCGTGGGGTGGCGTCCTCTGCTGCCCTGTTAGGAGGGGCCTCGGTGGAGGACATCTGTGCTGCGGCCTCATGGTCCTCCCCGGGTCCCTTTACCTCATGGACATGACTGGGGGTTCTGTCTCCCAGGCGGTTCTGAGGTCTGGAACCTCTCCTGCTTCCCGCCTTTCGGTGGGTTAGCAGGGTTGTGTGGGTGTGGACCACAAGGTGTTGTGGTCCACAAGGTGTATAATAAAGTAATATCTCATCTCATCTCACACGTGGTCCCGCCTGTGCTGTGCGTTTGGAGGTTTCTAGTTCCCTCTTTTTCGCACTTGGGTGGAGTTGACTGCCGCCCCCTCTTCACTAGGAAGGAGGGGTGACGGGACTCCCCTCGCCCCTGGTGTGGGCTTACGGGTCCTCAGGGGGTACATTTGTCTGGCCTCGCGTCCGCTCTGCCCCATATATCAATATGGCGAAGAGCGGGACGTGATTGCCAGTACGAGTATATAACGATAGGTTATGTATATAACCTAGTTATATGAGTACTGGCTGAGCGTCCCGCTCTAGCGTGCCCTGAGGTCCCTTGGGGGGTTTTCTGATGGAAACTTTTCCCGAGGAAGGGCGTGTGTGACCACCCCTGGTGTCTTATGGGAAGTCACGGGGGCGGGGCCTGGTCAAATGCAAGGGTGCTTTGTTTTCGTTATGTAGTACAGTAGGTACAGGAGATGAGGTATATCTCAATATGGCAAAGAGCGGGACGCTCAGCCAGTACTCATATAACTAGGTTATATACATAACCTATCGTTCTAAATGACCTTATAGAACAGAGCAGTGCGTCGAGCAGTGCGTCGCTCTCATCTCAACATAACAACAGAGCAGTGAATCGCTCTCAACACTTTATAGAACAACAGAGCAGTGCATCGCTCTCAACTTTGAGTTTCTTTACAAAGTTCAGTTTTAAATTACAACAGAGAAGCGCTCTGGTTAACTAAATTACAGTGCATAAGAGGTAGTGAGATGAAATTTGCGTAGAACTGACACATGAATTTGATAGGAAGTGTATAAAAGTAGGCAGAATAAGAATACTAAAATATATACTATAGTACTTACAATATAATAGTTCTATAATAATTGTATAGAAATTATTATACAATAATGTAGTACAGTATATTTATATTTAGTGTAGCACCAATATGTACAATATTACAGTATGGTATGGTAATTAATTAATTATTGTAGTAAACTATAATATACTTCAAGTCAATATAATACACATATACTGTAGTATACAATAATTACTACAGAATAATGTTATTTTTTAAGTGTATGTTATTTTTAAATGTTTACAAACAGAACTGAAAACAAACAGCGTTTTGTTTACAGCGTGAGAAGAGACTTAATTCTCACATTTTGAAAAGTATCAATTTGGCAGGGGTGTAAAAAGTACCCAGAAATTATACTTAAGTGAAAGTATGGGTACCGTCTCAAAATCTTACTCAAGTAAAAGTCAGAGTATCTGGCTAAAAACACACTTGAGTAAAAGTAAAAAGGTTTCTACTTTTAAATGTACTTAAGTACTGAAAAGTTAAAGTAAAAACTTTTTTTCTGATTGTATATTCTTCTGATAGCAGGTGTTTAATCAAAGATCCCCGCTAGCACAAGGACCATCAGCATGGGTATGGGCGGGTTAATTTTCCATTGATGGGGATTTGATTGGCTGTTTTTAAATAAAGTGCGGCCGCAGGATTAATAACGTTAACATTAGTTCGGCCAGAGAAACAAATATACAGTACTAATAGAAATAGTTGGACCTGCGAGATTTGTACTTTGTACTTTGTAGGTCTGCATTTTAAATGTAAGGAGTAAAAAGTATGTATTTTTTTCTCTGAAATGTAATTGAGTAAAAGTACAAGTATACAAACCTAATAATACTTGAGTAAAGTACAAATCCCCAATAACAGTACTTAAGTATTGTAACGAAGTACAATTACTCAAGTACTTTACACCCCTGCAATTTTGGAATGGCAACATGTCTCCAATCCTATATTATTTGAACTTTGGTGTGGTGACTACCCTTTGGTTTATATCTGGCGTACAGATTGTGCCTTTAAATAAACAGAAATAAAAAGTGAATCCATAACTCACCGTGTTGGAGAACTTGTTTCCTTATCTGGTGGTTGCTCAGCTGGTAATCCTAGAGAAAACTGTTCTCCTGATAGCGAAGAAACATAACCATAGAAAGGGAAAGTTGGAAAGTAGCAAGGGCGGAAGGATAAACAGAGGAGAGCAGGGGAAGGAGAACGAGGAACATCCTTCTCCCAGCTTGATCTACACGCAACTGATAAGCTCTGAGTCATGGGCAGAGATTTCTACCCTCTCTCTCTCTCTCTCTCTCTGATAGCCTAAACGCACGCACGCCCCCTCATCTGTTTGACCACACGTTATCTCTCTCTCCCCTCCCCACTTCCCTCCTCTCTCTTTCTCTCTCTCTCTCTCTCTCTCTCTCTCTCTCTTCTCTCTCTCTCTCTCTCTCTCTCTCTCTCTCTCTCTCTCTCTCTCTCTCTCTCTCTCTCTCTCTCTCTCTCTCTCTCTCTCTCTCTCTCTCTCCCTTCCTCTTTCCCCCCTCTGCCGTCGATGGAACAACTCATAAACAAACTGAGATAAAACACACTGAATTTTAACTGGTCCTGTGGTGACACACACACACACACACACACACACACACACACACACACACACACACACACACACACACACACACACACACACACACACACACACACACACACACACACACACACACACACACACACACACACACACACACACACTACTGTAACACACACACACACACACACACACACACACACCATGTAAAACCATGTAATGGGAATTGAACTTATCAACTTTATTAGTGTGTTTGAAAAGGACTAATATTATAAGACTTTTCTTTATTTTACCAGTGTGGGAAATGTAGTCTTCAGATGAATCACATTTTATGAGTTTTAACAGTGTTCAGTGTTATAACATGTCTGTCTGTCTGTCTGTCTGTCTGTCTGTCTGTCTGTCTGTCTGTCTGTCTGTCTGTCTGTCTGTCTGTCTGTCTGTCTGTCTGTCTGTCTGTCTGTCTGTCTGTCTGTCTGTCTGTCTGTCTGTCTGTCTATCTGTCTGTCTGTCTGTCTGTCTGTCTGTCTGTCTGTCTGTCTGTCTGTCTGTCTGTCTGTCTGTCTGTCTGTCTGTCTGTCTGTCTGTCTGTCTGTCTGTCTGTCTGTCTGTCTGTCTGTCTGTCTGTATCTACTGTCTGTCTGTCTGTCTGTCTGTCTGTCTGTCTGTCTGTCTGTCTGTCTGTCTGTCTGTCTGTCTGTCTGTCTGTCTGTCTGTCTGTCTGTCTGTCTGTCTGTCTGTCTGTCTGACAGTAGCCCTGTGTCGTCTCTGTGACTTGAGTCACGTACAATTTTGTCTGTTTATGTTCTGTCTCATCTCCACTAACAACACACACACACACACAGTGAGGAAGACACTAACATAATAAAAAAAATAAACTTGTTGGGTTCAAAGGTCAAGAAAAACAGCTTTAGTAAGAACTGACCCAGAACAAGAAGAGTATACAGTACATCATGAACATGTTTTCCATTATGTCTCTGTAACATCACACCATCACTGTGTACTGTACAAGATAGATAGATAGATAGATAGATAGATAGATAGATAGATAGATAGATAGATAGATAGATAGATAGATAGATAGATAGATAGATAGATAGATAGATAGATAGATAGATAGATAGATAGATAGATAGATAGATAGATAGATAGATAGATAGATAGATAGATAGATAGATAGATAGATAGATAGATAGATAGATAGATAGATAGATAGATAGATAGATAGATAGATAGATAGATAGATAGATAGATAGATAGATAGATAGATATTAGCTACTGTAGATAGATAGATACACACTGATTGTGGTTTTTAGAATCCATTCATTCACCATTGGTGAAATACTATGAAATATACAGTATATTACAAACTCTTCTAGGACTCTGGAGTGCCCAGAACCCCCGCTGAGCGGCACCGCTTCAGTCCAACACGGTTTAAACATGTGGTTAGTAACATGAGGAGCACACATGGATTTGCTATAAACACGTGTAGACCATGTGTGTCCCTCTCCTACATGTGTTAAAATGACAACACCGTTTGAAATGGATGGATGAGTGAAAGGAAGAATGGATGAGCAAATTAATGGAGGAACTCAAAGTGCGGTTCTAGTACAACTCAAAGTGCTTTATAATAAAGTGGCTGTTCTAGTACAACTCAAAGTGCTTTATAATAAAGTGGCTGTTCTAGTACAACTCAAAGTACTTTATAATAAAGTGGCTGTTCTAGTACAACTCAAAGTACTTTATAATAAAGTGGCTGTTCTACTACAACTCAAAGTGCTTTATAATAAAGTGGCTGTTCTAGTACAACTCAAAGTACTTTATAATAAAGTGGCTGTTCTAGTACAACTCAAAGTACTTTATAATAAAGTGGCTGTTCTAGTACAACTCAAAGTACTTTATAATAAAGTGGCTGTTCTAGTACAACTCAAAGTGCTTTATAATAAAGTGGCTGTTCTACTACAACTCAAAGTACTTTATAATAAAGTGGCTGTTCTACTACAACTCAAAGTACTTTGTAATAAAGTGGCTGTTCTAGTACAACTCAAAGTACTTTATAATAAAGTGGCTGTTCTAGTACAACTCAAAGTGCTTTATAATAAAGTTGCTGTTCTAGTACAACTCAAAGTACTTTATAATAAAGTGGCTGT
The DNA here is from genome assembly GCF_963971535.1 of Notolepis coatsorum. Taxonomy (NCBI): domain Eukaryota; kingdom Metazoa; phylum Chordata; class Actinopteri; order Aulopiformes; family Paralepididae; genus Notolepis; species Notolepis coatsorum. The sequence continues at coordinate 78,853,669 of NC_140165.1, forward strand.
TCTAGTACAACTCAAAGTACTTTATAATAAAGTGGCTGTTCTAGTACAACTCAAAGTACTTTATAATAAAGTTGCTGTTCTACTACAACTCAAAGTATTTTATAATAAAGTGGCTGTTCTAGTACAACTCAAAGTGCTTTATAATAAAGTTGCTGTTCTAGTACAACTCAAAGTACTTTATAATAAAGTGGCTGTTCTAGTACAACTCAAAGTACTTTATAATAAAGTGGCTGTTCTAGTACAACTCAAAGTGCTTTATAATAAAGTGGCTGTTCTAGTACAACTCAAAGTGCTTTATAATAAAGTGGCTGTTCTAGTACAACTCAAAGTGCTTTATATTAAAGTGGCTGTTCTAGTACAACTCAAAGTGCTTTATAATAAAGTGGCTGTTCTAGTACAACTCAAAGTGCTTTATAATAAAGTGGCTGTTCTAGTACAACTCAAAGTGCTTTATAATAAAGTGGCTGTTCTAGTACAACTCAAAGTGCTTTATAATAAAGTAGCTGTTCTAGTACAACTCAAAGTGCTTTATAATAAAGTGGCTGTTCTAGTACAACTCAAAGTACTTTATAATAAAGTGGCTGTTCTACTACAACTCAAAGTGCTTTATAATAAAGTGGCTGTTCTAGTACAACTCAAAGTACTTTATAATAAAGTGGCTGTTCTAGTACAACTCAAAGTGCTTTATAATAAAGTTGCTGTTCTAGTACAACTCAAAGTACTTTATAATAAAGTGGCTGTTCTAGTACAACTCAAAGTGCTTTATAATAAAGTGGCTGTTCTAGTACAACTCAAAGTGCTTTATAATAAAGTGGCTGTTCTAGTACAACTCAAAGTACTTTATAATAAAGTGGCTGTTCTAGTACAACTCAAAGTGCTTTATAATAAAGTGGCTGTTCTAGTACAACTCAAAGTACTTTATAATAAAGTGGCTGTTCTAGTACAACTCAAAGTGCTTTATAATAAAGTGGCTGTTCTAGTACAACTCAAAGTACTTTATAATAAAGTGGCTGTTCTAGTACAACTCAAAGTGCTTTATAATAAAGTGGCTGTTCTAGTACAACTCAAAGTGTGTTATAATAAAGTGGCTGTTCTAGTACAACTCAAAGTGCTTTATAATAAAGTGGCTGTTCTAGTACAACTCAAAGTGCTTTATAATAAAGTGGCTGTTCTAGTACAACTCAAAGTACTTTATAATAAAGTGGCTGTTCTAGTACA
>NC_140165.1:78859886-78879886 GCF_963971535.1 Notolepis coatsorum
AAAAAACTTAAGGGAATCAAACTTAGGACCATAGGATCCACAGCCAAGCAGAATTACCAATTGAGCTAGTTTGTCGATGGTAAAAAAGGGGGGATTACTGCTACATAATGCTGCCGCGACGGAGCTCCGCCGCGACAATATTATTAAACAGCGGCTCTGTCATTGAAGTGGGAAACGTGAGCCGTATTGTATATTAGTACATTGAACAGTGATTAATATTATTAGAGATGACTGATGATATTATTATGAAAGGCGCCGCGAACTCCTTCCTAATGGAAGGCGGAAAGCGCCTGTGAACTACAGCAGCCTCGTTGCCGCGCGCCTTGGGGCTGCCGCGGGGCGTGGCCGCGCGGGTCACGTGCCTGTCGGGGCCAATCAGGCCTACCCTGGAAGTAGGAACAGTTGCGGAACAGCTACAGGCCGCCTGATGTCCAGCCTACCAACGCCAGCCCACTTCTCAGAGAGCTGCACTGGCTTCCCGTTGAGGGGGAACGGCTCCCTCCTACCTTTGGTCAATGGTCTCTAACTACACTCCCTCAAGACCCCTACGCTCTGCATCTTCTAACTACACACCCTCAAGACCCCTACGCTCTGCATCTTCTAACTACACACCCTCAAGACGCTTATGCTCTGCATCTTCTAACTACACACCCTCAAGACCCCTACGCTCTGTATCTTCTAACTACACTCCCTCAAGACCCCTACGCTCTGCATCTTTTAACTACACTCCCTCAAGACCCCTACGCTCTGCATCTTCTAACTACACACCCTCAAGACCCCTATGCTCTACATCTTCTAACTACACACCCTCAAGACCCCTACGCTCTGCATCTTCTAACTACACACCCTCAAGACCCCTACGCTCTGCATCTTCTAACTACACACTCTCAAGACCCCTACGCTCTGACGCACTGACATATTTAACCTGTCCTTAGAACAGGCTGTCATCCCCACCTGCCTGAAGAAGTCCACTATTATCCCTGTACCCAAAAAATCCAAGCCTGCTTGCCTCAACGACTACCGCCCTGTAGCTCTCACCTCCATAGCCATGAAGTGCTTTGAGAAGCTAGTAAAGGGCTACATCTGCTCCTCCCTCCCCATCAACATGGACCCCCTGCAATTTGCATACCGCCCCAACAGGTCCACGGAGGACGCCATAGCCCATGTGCTGCACACAGCAGCATCACACCTGGACAAGAGGCAGGGGAACTATGTGAGAATGCTATTCATCGACTACAGCTCGGCATTCAATACCATAGTCCCCTCCATACTCATAGCCAAGCTCAGGGACCTGGGCTTGAACTATGACCTCTGCCAGTGGGTCTTGGACTTCCTGACTGGCAGACCCCAGGAGGTGAGAGCAGGCAACTGCACCTCCTCATCCATCACCCTCAACATAGGGGCCCCCCAGGGCTGTGTTCTGAGTCCCCTCCTCTACTCCCTGTACACACACGACTGTGTGGCTCAGCGGAGTAGCAATACAATCATCAAATTTGCTGACGACACAGTGGTGGTGGGCCTGATCTCTGCCAACGACGAGAGGGCCTACCTGGAAGAGGTCAAGGTCCTGGCGGGATGGTGCCAGGAAAACAGCCTCTCCCTGAACGTCAGCAAAACAAAGGAGATGATTGTGGACTTCAGGTGGTCGGGGGTCAAGGACTACAGCCCCCTCAGCATCGACGGGGCACCGGTTGAGAGAGTCAACAGCTTTAAGTACCTCGGAGCCTACATATCCGAGGACTTGACATGGACCACACACATTGACAGTGTTGTGAAGAAGGCACGACAACGCCTCTACTTCCTCAGGCGCCTAAGGAAGTTCCAAGTCAGTCAGAAGATCCTTAAGAACTTCTACTCATGTACAATAGAGAGCATCTTGACCGGCAACATCACCTCCTGGTTTGGGAATAGCACTGCACAAGACCGAAGCAGACTACAAAGAGTGACACGTTCAGCCGAACGCACAATTGGAGGGGGGCTCCCCACCCTCCAGAACATTTACAACAAGCGTTGCAAGGGCAAGGCTAAGAGAATCATTAAAGACTCCAGTCACCCGAACAACTGCCTCTTTGAACTGCTGCGGTCAGGCAAGCGATACCGGAGTCTCAAGGCGAGCACAGAAAGACTCAGAAGAAGCTTCTATCCCCAGGCCATCAGGCTGCTAAACGAACAATGAACACTACACAACAACAACCACCAAACGCACATAGCACACACATCCACACGCACACACTCACTTTAAACAAACACACTGTAGCACCCACTCCACACACTTTATAGCACACACCCACTTTAAACAAACACACTGTAGCACCCACTCCCCACACTTTATATTTATTGATGAAGGATTGCACTACAACTCGTACACCTTACTGTAAATTGTACCTAAATTGTACCTCATCCCATTTCTGCTTTGCACTATATAGTACTGTACATTAGTACACTGCATAGTATTGTATATTATATGGTAACTCAGAACATTGTACATATGTCTATACCGAACACTGTGACCTCATTTTCTTCTTCTAAATTACATGCTATACTATGTTATTTGATACTATCTTGTCTGGCACAGTCTCTGGAGCGTAACAGTAAGAAGCATTTTGTATGAAAGTATTCTGTACTTCTGTATGACAACTATTAAAGAAACTTGAACTTGAAACTTGAAACTCTGCATCTTGTAACTACACACCCTCAAGACCCCTACGATCTGCATCTTCTAACTACACACCCTCAAGACCCCTACGCTCTGCATCTTGTAACTACACACCCTCAAGACCCCTACGCTCTGCATCTTGTAACTACACACCCTCAAGACCCCTACGCTCTGCATCTTCTAACTACACACCCTCAAGACCCCTACGCTCTGCATCTTGTAACTACACACCCTCAAGACCCCTACGCTCTGCATCTTCTAACTACACTCCCTCAAGACCCCTACGCTCTGCATCTTCTAACTACACTCCCTCAAGACCACTAGACTCTGCATCTTCTAACTACACACCCTCAAGAACCCTACGCTCTGCATCTTCTAACTACACACCCTGAAGACCCCTACGTTCTGCATCTTCTAACTACACACCCTGAAGACCCCTACGCTCTGCATCTTCTAACTACATGCCCTCAAGACCCCTACGCTCTGCATATTCTAACTACACACCCTGAAGACCCCTACACTAATTCATTTAATTTTGTTTCGTACATGGGGGTACAGTTCATCTTTGCACAATATCACCAATTTTTTATTTTTTTTTACACACCCATGGCCGAAAAGGAGCAGGATGAAGAAAACGTATGTTTCCTGCCCCCTTCCAAACTTCATGTATTTTAACATAATGGTCAGCTCAAGTGTACCTTACATAATAATAATAATAATAATAATAATAATAATAATAATAATAATAATAATAATAATAATAATAATAATAATAATAATAATAATAATAATAATAATAATAATAATAATAATAATAATAATAATAATAATAATAATAATAATAATAATAATTTCAGGCACTTTGAGTGACAGTCATCCACACAGTCTGCGACTGGCACAGAGAGAGATAGAGAGAGATTGAGGGGGATACTAATTAATTTCAGCACGGGGGGGCATAATCCCACGGGACAATGCATTGGTAACTTGTTTCAAATGACAATATATACCCCTGTGATTATTATTGTATTATTGTTGACAGTGATATGAGAGAGAGAGAGAGAGAGAGAGAGAGAGAGGCACGGAGCACTGTGTAAACCAGACCTGGGCATTGTACGGCCCGCGGGCCGGATACGGCCCGCGGGATGATTCTGACCGGCCCGCGAAAGATGACATGATAGTAATAAAAAAAAAAAAATCTTTTAATATTTTTTTTTTCTTTTTTGTTTTCTTTTTTCTTTTCATGTCAACGTTCACACGCACAATATACGCTTAGGAGACATGATCAGAAGATGTTGGTTCTCTTTGGATCCACCTACATATGTGAACAGACATTCTCAGTCATGACGTTTACCAAGTCCAGGTACAGATCCTCTCTCACTGATGAACATCTGGCAGCTGTGCTTCGCATCTCCACCTCAGACATGCAACCTGACTTTGATGGAGCTCAACAGAGACTGGATTTCTCACACTGAATGAAAAAAAAGAACTGAAGAACACTAAAATGTGGAAATATAACAAGTGAAATGGGACACTTGATATTTTTTTTTCTTTTTTTTGCACAGTTCTGAAAACATTAAATGTTTAATATAGGCATGTAAAGTAAAAAAGGCTACAAAACTGGGACACTTTTCTTTACACAGTTCAGTGACATGTCTTGTTTATTTTTGCTATAAGATGATGTGATGTTTTTAGAAAGCTAAGAAAATCCTTGTTTCAATAGTATATGAAACTCAAAATGCCCTTTGTTATTAATGTTTCACATTTTGTTTATCATTTTGGAAATAAATTCTATTTGAATAAATGATATTTTTGAAAGCTAACCTCATGCACCTTTTAATTGCCAAATAATAACATAAACTCTTACCAGGGGTCAAAACAATGCCATTTACTGCTTTTTATATAGAAATACAATTTATATTATGCATAATTGAGTTTGGAATTTTGGCCCGGCCCCCCAACATATTTTCAGTTGCTCATTCGGCCCCCCGGGAAAAATAATTGCCCACCCCTGGTGTAAACGAACGCTGCGTGTGTGAGATAAGACAGGTCCCCTTCTCTATCTCTCTCTCACTCTCTCTTGCTCGCTCTGCCTCTCCCGTTTGAGGAAGTGTCTGGTTTCACTGTGCGCTACAACAACCATAGAGTTCGTTATGCAAATCAATGCTATGTCGACGTCACAGAAACCGTCAAATCAGAACAGTTTAGTTGAGTGAGGGAAGATCTTGTGAACTCCAGACTAGACTGATGAGTCAATATGGTAATTAGAGACACAGACCCATTGATACTAACTCCTATTACTATAAAACAATGGTAAATACTGAAAAAAGCCATTTATAATGCATGTCCCCTTTAATATGTCTATACTACTATGCACTCAGAGTGTGTCACTCAAGCTCTGCACTGCTAGACAAACAACACCACTGCCAGAGGTGTGCCCCTCCTGCTGACTTGTTGTTCACAGTTTGTAAGTCTCTTTGGATAAAAGCGTCGGCTAAATGACTAGATGTAAACAGAGCAGATGAGTGGTGATGGGTTTATCTGCAGCAGAAGATGATATGGGAACTAAGAGGGACATATCAACAAAGATCTTTTCCACAGAAACTCTGTTTACACGTCAAGACAGATGCTTCTGAGAAAATAAAATACACACGTTCATTGTCCCTTTCACTACCACACCACCAAAGGGTTAACCCTTTCACTACCACACCACCAAAGGGTTAACCCTTTCACTGCCGCACTACCAAAGGGTTAACCCTTTCACTGCGACAATACAGAGGGTTGACCCTTTCACTACCACACCACCAAAGGGTTAACCCTTTCACTGACAATACAGAAGGTTAACCCTTTCACTGCCACACCACCAACGGGTTAACCCTTTCACTGCGACAATACAGAAGGTTAACCCTTTCACTGCCGCACTACCAAAGGCTTAACCCTTTCACTGTGACAATACAGAAGGTTAACCCTTTCACTACCACACTACCAAAGGGTTAACCATTTCACTGTGACAATACAGAAGGTTAACCCTTTCACTGCCACACTACCAAAGGGTTAACCCTTTCACTGCGACAATACAGAAGGTTAACCCTTTCACTGCCACACCACCAAAGGGTTAACCCTTTCACTGCGACAATACAGAAGGTTAACCCTTTCACTGCCGCACCACCAAAGGGTTAACCCTTTCACTGCGACAATACATAATGTTAACCCTTTCACTACCACACTACCAAAGGGTTAACCCTTTCACTGTGACAATACAGAAGGTTAACCCTTTCACTACCACACCACCAACGGGTTAACCCTTTCACTGCGACAATACAGAAGGTTAACCCTTTCACTGCCGCACCACCAAAGGGTTAACCCTTTCACTGTGACAATACAGAAGGTTAACCCTTTCACTACCACACTACCAAAGGGTTAACCCTTTCACTGCGACAATACAGAAGGTTAACCCTTTCACTACCACACTACCAAAGGGTTAACCCTTTCACTGTGACAATACAGAAGGTTAACCCTTTCACTACCACACTACCAAAGGGTTAACCCTTTCACTGCGACAATACAGAAGGTTAACCCTTTCACTGCCGCACCACCAAAGGGTTAACCCTTTCACTGTGACAATACAGAAGGTTAACCCTTTCACTACCACACTACCAAAGGGTTAACCATTTCACTGTGACAATACAGAAGGTTAACCCTTTCACTGCCACACCACCAAATGGTTAACCCTTTCACTGTGACAATACAGAAGGTTAACCCTTTCACTACCACACTACCAAAGGGTTAACCCTTTCACTGCGACAATACAGAAGGTTAACCCTTTCACTACCAAAGGGTTAACCCTTTCACTGCGACAATACAGAAGGTTAACCCTTTCACTGCCACACTACCAACGGGTTAACCCTTTCACTGTGACAATACATAATGTTAACCCTTTCACTACCACACTACCAAAGGGTTAACCCTTTCACTGCGACAATACAGAAGGTTAACCCTTTCACTGCCACACGACAAAGGGTTAACCCTTTCACTGCGACAATACAGAAGGTTAACCCTTTCACTGCCACACCACCAAAGGGTTAACCCTTTCACTGCGACAATACAGAAGGTTAACCCTTTCACTGCCACACGACAAAGGGTAGTGAAAGGGTTATAAAGACGAGAGATCTCCTCCTGAGAACAGCCGCCTACAAGGAGGTTTGTGAGTAAAAACAGTCTCCACCAACTAACTAATGCGCTCTGGCATGGAAAGGAAAGACGTGCTTTAATTATCCTCTTCCCCTTTAGAAGCACATACTAGATCCTGAAACAAATTAGGTTTAAAACAAATTAGACTTACAGGAACAAAACCAGCCAAAAAGACTGTAGTTTAATTTCACGGCAAATGAAGTCCAGATACACACGCTAGTACATGACACACCACCACCACTTCAGTCAAATGGTGACCCTTTGAAGTAGGCGAACTAACAGATCTACATACAAAACATGGCTTGGTTAGACAGAGCTGTATCTTAGAGAACAGAGAGGGTTTTCCATTCATAATGTGGTCGGCTACATCAGAGGGAAATGGGGAATCTTATTAGGTTCACACCAGTGGTTCGTTAACTCAAGAGATGCACGCGTTTATATACTCTCTCTCTCTCTCTATCTCTCTCTCTCTCTCTCTCTCTCTCTCTCTCTCTTTCATTATTTTTCTCCCTCTCTGTTTGTCTGACTCTGTCACTTTTCTTTTTTTACTGTATGAAGCACACTCAGGGGCTCATACAGAAACAAGCATTTCATCGTAGAATATCTGTATTGTGACAAATAATAAAGAAACTTGAACTTGAAGAAGTGTACGGCCCATGGGGACATTAACGTGTGTTGTCGGGCCTTACAAATACATTTTATTTGATTTGATTTGATTTAACTTGAAACTTTCTTTTGGTTTGTTTCTCTCTCTATCTCTCCCAATATAATTTAAATTAATCAATGTAGGTATATACTGTATACTGTAGGTGTATACTGTATACTTACTTACTCTTAGTATATATTTAGATTCTAGTGTTTATTGTAATGTAATGTATAATATAACTGATAGGACATACAGACCCTCATCTGCACCTTGATTACACTGCCCCTATATTCAGAGTTAATTATATTGTTTACACTGTCTATTTTAACTTTTCTACTGTACTATACTTGTATTGCCTGTGTAGCAGCCTGAATATTCTACAAGGTATTCAGTAGTGCTAACTAACTGTTACTTTCCCTGTGTGTGTATAACGTGTGATTTACAGTGTTCCTTTGGATAGCCTAACAGTGTTCCTTTGGATAGCTCGCCCAGTCTAACGACGAGGTGAGGTGCTACTCTTCTCCGGCTGCAGTATGGACTACTAACAATAACATTGAGCCCTTTTTCCCTTTCTGGAGCGGTCCTTGAGTGGGACCAGTGGAGGTTGCCAGCAGGGGGCGGAGTGGCAGTGGTGGCAGGTGGAGCAGTGGAGAGAAGCAAGCAATGAGGAAGAGGGAGTTACCTGGAGGCAAGGGGAGCAGGAAGCTCTCTTCGGCGTTGGACTTGGTCGTGAACAGTCGCAGCCACAGCGGGCGTGTGATTTGGAATAGCCCCGTTGAAGAAGTTAATGAAGGAGAGCTCCGTTGGAACAAGCGGCGGGTGATGAGAAATACTTGCTAGTGACGGGTTATCCTAGAAGTATCAGCGATAGTGTGTGAGTAAGAGAAACCGAACCAAAGGACTAACGTCTAGAGCTAACGAGACTAACGTCTAACGCTATCGGGTTATAGTAGTTACTGTGTGCGGTATAGTAGTATGCTGCTAACGGCTCCATCTGACTTGAGTAGACTACCGGGCGCGTGGCGCTGAAGAGACCGGTGGTATAGCCAGCCACGTTGCGTTAGCAGTGTAACCGATATAGCAGGAGGGTGCGTCGAGACCCAAAGCTTAGCTGTGTTTAGGGTAGTCACAGTATTAGCTCGCGCAACAGAAGCAAGCCAGCAACAGCAGCGGTGGATGTTTCCCAGATGGTACAGAGGACACCTCTTCCCACCAGCAGAGGACGCCATACAGCACGCTCCTCCAGCTAACCACTGCCTGCTGTTCGCCCATCCTGCTGGCTGTGCTCGTGGGGGGGGATTCTCTCTTCTCTATAAAACCTACAGGTTGAATGATGGAGGAGAGACAGAGACACGGAGACACCGACACGCAGAGAGAACGGAGAAGCAGAGATGGAGAATCCACCCCACCACAGTTCGAGAATAAGAGACGCCACTAAGAAGCCCTCCGGGAAAAGCTGATTAGAGATAGAAAATAATTGATGCTGTGAACCAGATAATTTAAGCTGTTGGATATTCCAATAAAACAACGGTCAGACTGTTTACACCTGCCGCGCTGTCTCCGCCTCCACGTGATTTCCAAAGGACCACATTTGAATGAACTGTTACTTTAACGGGAAACACAACGAGCAGAGTAAGCTATTCCACTATACATTAGAGAAAGATCATATAGCTATAACATAGAATCATTGAGAAGATACATTAATCTGGCGCCGTGACTGCCGGTCTGTACATCCGGACGGAACCCAGGACAAGGACACAACAGAACTTCAAAAACTCTCAGAGCAGAGCAACGACGCCTGACTACACCATCCTCGAGCAACAACAACCAGCAGAGGTAAAACGGTGAGTTGAAGATGTGTCTGTATTGTCGGGGTTTGTTTGGGCAGATTTCGAACAGGGGTAGGGAATGGTTGCATTGGCGCGATCGAGTTAAACGATTGAGCGCACAGCCGTATCGGCACTAATGAAATGAAGGGGATTGGCGCGATCACTTGTGCACTGGGGGGTGCACTGGGGGGTTATAAAGAACTGCGCTTATGTTCGAACTAAAAAACTGCACTTAGAAGCGATGAGGCATTATATAAGGACTTTGGTATGTAACAATGTATATATGTTGTTTAGATGAAATAGGATGACACATGCATGGTATCGTAGCTATGATCAAACGTACGTCATCATAACGCTAAACGTTGCGGATTACTATATTGCTGCAGTATACGGAATAAAGCCGTTTTATACCCGGGAAGCTACTGCTATACAAAGCAGGGCTAATACATGCTAAGCTACGTTGCAAGCTAACGGGGAATGCTTGGGGCTAATAATGTTTAGTACGACTGATGTGTTGAGATGACGGAACTTATAGCTTCATCCATGGTGCTACATGATATATAAGGTTAACCAGTGCTGAGAATGATTATGTTGCTGAATGGGAGTATGAGTGTAACTGTGCGGATGAGAGAGAATGTGTGTGAATGAGTCTGCTAGAGGTTATGACTTATGAAGTGGATGCCAGTATTTTTTATATCATTATGATAACTCTAGGGACGGAAACGGCCGCGGGGACACCATAACACTGTCACGCGAGAACGTCGTACATACCGTATGGACGCTGCATTGCGATATCGAATGAATTGAGTGAATGGCGAGTGAGATGGAACCAAAAGGATGTGTCACGTACTTTGGAATTTTTTGAATCAGTGGTAATAAGGTTGTGGTTTAATGTGGTAAAGATCAAAGAAAGCAGGGTTCTTCTTCTGCTTCAATGATTTAATGGCAGATCGCGGCCACCACTGATGACGTCGCTAAGAGCATCTGCTTGGTGGGGGCCTAGAGGGGGTGCGTTAGATTTGAAATACGGGGCTGGATCGGGAGCGTTAGATTTAAAATACGGAGCCGGCCGGGGCCGGACGGGCGGGCAAACGAGAAAATGATACTGTAAGGTTTATAAACGAATGCTTAATAAAATTAAAATTATGTTATAAAGTATGACTGGGTTGTGCAAAACGTCGCGATGTGTTGTGCCGCTCAAATCAACAGGGTAGTGGGCCGTATAGGAAACGCTATTGTAAGGGGCTAGGCTAAGCTAACTAGCCGTGCTAGGCTGATCGAGCGATAGCAACATTGAGCTAAGCTAATGGGGCTAACAGTATTAAGCTAATGGTGTTAGCAGTGGACAGCTAACTATGCTAAAAATGCTAAGCTTACTATGCTAACATGCTAAAGCTACCTGTGCTAACAATGTTGCATGCTGGGAGTCTCGGGGAATATTGCGTGATGCTATTTTGGCTGGCAGCGGGACCTTGTGTGTGTAAACGTGACGTAAGCCTGTGGCGACGTCTCGCGGGAAGCCATCCTTAATGCCGGACTACGATTCGGTACAGGGAATTCTGGGAATTGGGGTTCATGTTGTGTGAGCACGTCGGCTGACGTCATGGGAGGAGTGGCTGCGTGATGACGCACTGTGGGGCAATGGGGTTGATGTGCGAATAGAGACAGCAGGGGGCGGTGTTGTCTTTGAAATGGATACACCTCTGCTGTTGCTTGGCCCTCTCTCCCTAGGTTGCCCCCCTCCTTTCCTCCATCCCTCCCTCCCTCTCTCTCCCTCCCTCGCCTCCCCTCCCTCCCATACCCCCTCCCTCACCTCACTCCCTCCCTCCCTCCCTCTCTCTCTCTCTCTCTCTCTCTCTCTCTCTCTCTCTCTCTCTCTCTCTCTCTCTCTCTCTCTCTCTCTCTCTCTCTCTCTCTCTCTCTCTCTCTCTCTCTCTCTCCTCCCTCTCCCTCCCTCCCTCCCTCCCTCTCTCTCTCTCCCTCTCCCTCCCTCCTTCTCCTCTCCTCTCCCTCTCTCTCTCTCTCCCTCCCTCACCTCCTTTTCTTCCTCCATCCCTCCCTCCCATTTCCACTCCCTCCCTCCTTTTTTCCCTTTTTTATGGCTGAAATGGTACGGTATATGAGAGGATACTAGAAGTTTCATCAGGGCCCCCCTCCCCACTGTAGCCTTCCCTATAGGGTGTGCCCCCTTCCCCTCCCCCCTTCCATCCATCCTGCACTATCATAGTGGGTACCACATTCTTCTATGGTGTGTGCCCCCCCCCCCCGCCCCACTGTAGAGATGAGATATCATCTCCCTCTATACCATAGTGTGTGCCCCCCCATGCGGATATAGTACTCTTTTCCCTCCCTCCCTTTTAGGAACTCCATGCAAAGACCATTAGTTGTATTAAGCTGTGGGTTAACTGGACCAGGCTATACGGTGAAGTCTGCTGGTTGATTCTGAAAATAGAAGGAAAATAAATAAATCTCCCTTCATAGCATCCCCCCCTCCTTCCCTCTCTGTGCCCCCCCTCCCGTCATGGCTCCCCCCTCCCTTCATCTGTCTGTGCCCCCCCTCCCGTCATAGCTCCCCCCTCCCTTCATCTGTCTGTGCCCCCCCTCCCTTCATCTGTCCTCCCTCTCTCCCTCCCTGTCTTCCTCCCGCTCTCCCTCCCTCCCTCCCTCCCGGTATCTCCCCTTCCCTCTGTCTATCCCTCTCTCCCAGATGGACTCTGTTGATTGATTGGTTGATTGAAAACTTTTCTAAAGTTAGAGTATTCGAGTTAGGTTGCCCTTATGGTGGGCTTGAGGCAGTGGTTGTATTAAAATAGTGTTTACTTTACGGAAGGATAAGTTAATATTCATGGTCGTTTGGGAACTCCTCTTCCGTATGTATGTCTCTCCCCCCCTATGTCTCTCCTTGTATTTCTCCCTGTGTCTCTCCTTCTCTCCCTCCCTTCATTTCTCCACGTGCGCCCCCCTCGATGCCTTGCCTTCAAATGGTTTGTGGGTACGTTACGGACCGTTTCTAGTTGGGGTCCCTCCAACCCCCAGACTGGCCCTCTTGAGTGTGGTGTGTGTGTTTGGGCTGGGGGCAAGGAGTTGGAGCATTTGTTATAAGGGAGATGGGTTTTGCATTAGGTTGGTTTTGGTTAGAGACGGTTGTGGCGTGTTTTTTGTTTTTCATTTTAGGGAAGGTGCCAGTCCCCTAGTGTCCCCCTTCGGTTGGGGTCCTTGGAGGCAGGGTTGGCTTTGCGTCTTGTTGTGTGTTATTGGTTGGGTGGTTGTTTTAAACTACGTAGCTGTTATGTATGTAAAATAGGTGCCGGTACAGGTGATGGTTGGACGAGTTGTGATATTCCTTGGAAGGGGGCTTGGGGTGTTTTCATTCAGGTTCGAAACTGAGGGAAGATGCTTTGGGCTGTGAAATGACGGGTCTCTGTGGATTCAGGGATCATGGGAAATGTTGCGGTGGGTATAGTACTGGGGTTCATGAATTTAATAATGTGGACAACTGGGCTATGTAACGGTCAGGGGTTTAGTGACCTAAGTTGCTAAAGATTGATTTTTTCCCGTGATAGTGGTTGGAAGCAGTGACGCCACCAAAAGGTTTTTTTTGGTGGTGTGAGGGGGTATGTGTGGAAAAATAATGTAGAATGATGTTGTATGAAGAATGTGATGAAGGCGTGAGATGTAAATGTGGTGAGAAATGTAGGAAGAAGTATAGTTTTTGATTTTCATAGTAGAAAGCAAGTAGGGAAGTTAATATTACATTTATACATAGTTAATACGCGGAGCAGTCATTTAAAGTATAAATTATGACAATTTCATCAAGGAAAAAAGAAATTGGAACAGATGGCTAACCAAGTTTACCATTTGTTAGAATTGATAGGTTGTGTGGAACTTAATGATTATGTTCCCCAGAGAACCAAAGGTGAAAGAAACACACAAAGGATTGGAACCTCCAGTTTCCGGTTGGACAAACGGACAAAAACAAGTAAAGCCGTATCGTTATATTCAAGTAGATCACACCGAATCTCTCTAGAAGAATTAGTATAGGAATGCCCGACATTTCCAATGCATAAATATTGAGGAAATGACAAGGGAAATGCCACTGTATTAAGTGTTATGTTTTTGCTTTCTTTTTGCACAGGCTCGGCGAGGACTGGGGCTCTGACGATTTCAATACCAATTGGGGAAATGGCTATATGAGCCTTGGTATAGTATGAATGATAAGAAAATTGTCAATCCCTGTCTGCACCGGTATAAATCTGATAGTGTGGGTGAATTTTAACTCAAGTAGCGAAAAATAGGTTTGGACACAGAGAAACTTGTTCTTCCAAACGGTGATTGCAGGTGTGTTTGGAAGTGGTGAGAATGTCGGGTACACAGGAAGTTCACCTTAGTGGAACATTGATAGAAACAACTGAAGGTTTAGAAGCAATAACAATAGCAAAAGTAGACAATCTGTCTATGTCAATGACTGGAAATATCACAATAGAAGTGAAGAAGCCATGGCCAAAGAGATTCAGGCCTTTACAAAACCTTGTATTTAAGTATAAAAAAGGAGGCTGTTATAGATTGAGAAACAAAAATAAAAAACAGAAAAGGAGAGCACGAAGAGCGATGAAAAGAAGTAATGCCGACAATAGCAATAGGCTGACAACCTTTGCAGACACTCCCGTAGAAAGATTGATATCTGAAGTTAATCTGATTGAGTGGGATGTGATGGAATTTCCTCAGGTGACCAGTATAACAGAGGGACTGGAAATAATGACTTTGATTCCAATACAGGAGGTCTTACAGGAGAGAGAACCAGAGACAACGGTTTTACTCCAACCAGAACCGAGCCACACTGGAGTGTCCATTGCTGGAGACTACGATTTAACCGAGGAACAAAGAAAGCGACGGAAGCGAGCGGCGTTGTTACAGCCGTCCCACGAAGTCCACTCTGGCCGTACGGCTGAAACAGGGACCGATAGCAGGTATGGAAATGTACACAAACAGTTTCCACAGCCCAGTCCAGTCGTCCCTCGAGACCAAAGCCAGGATGAGAGGCGTGGGCCAGTGACGAGGAGCCAGACAGCGGGGGCCAGGGTGGAGGTAGAGAGGATGACGTGCCTCTCTCCAGAAAGACAAAGAGCATTCACGGAAGCGTCCGAAAGACATGAGACAGTCCGTAGAAAACTGGTGGAGAAGCAGCTGGCGGTTGACCAAGTCACACGCGAGAGGGAGGTGCTAGAACAAGAGCTGGCGAAACAGACTGTGATCATGAGTGATGTAATTTTGGAAATCATGTTTCGTACTGCAGAACAAGGACTCAGTGAACAAGAGAAGTCACCTGCCCTGTTACCTGAACAGGGAGCGGAGCAGCGAGGGAATGATGACAGCCGCAGGGGGGGTGAGTTTCCAGGCCCCTCCCAACAACAAAAGGCCCAAGGTGCGGCGGCTGGGAAGAACAGGTATGTCCCTCTCTCATCCAGACAACAGAACTGGCAGCCCCAAGGAGGGAATGGACGACAAAGAGGGGGACCGCTTGGATGGCCGGCATCAACTGAGTGCTGGCAATGTGGAGAAATCGGCCATCTCGCTCTATCATGTGGCAAAGGGTGGCGGGCTCAGCCAGAGTCCAATAGAAAGCAAGCGTCCATCGGAAAACAGAGTTGCTGGACATGTGGAAAGTTGGGACATTTTCAGAAGGGGTGTAAAGAGGGTGTGTCTGCAAAGGCCATAGGTTGAATAAGAACGAGGCAGGAATGCACAAGCGAAGCTCATAGTGCTCGGGAAAATAGAGGTATTAATAAGTTAAAATGGGAAAAAGGACTGATTGGAATAAAAATAGAATAAAAAAAAATATATATATAGAAGCGTTGGTACATTAGGTTATGAGTGGAAGCGACTAAGATGGATGTGCAACTAACAGGGAGAGATGAAATGACTGACAGATGCATGAGCCAATCGTACTAACAGTTAATTAATAGACCAATCATGGGTTTTCCTTTTTGCTACAGTGTGTCTGATCAACTCTTGCTGTGGCAGTGAGGAAAACGTAAGGGAGAATGGTATGGTGGACGATTTTTGGTATCTCCCACCTGTGCAGCCTGGCCCGGCTGCACAGATTGGAGAGAGAGAGAAAAATGGTCACCGCAATGGCTCTTGTGGTCATGTGAACTCTGAACCAGACGGTGTCAGAGAAGGGTTAAACAGTTGATATTAGACATAATATTAAACAGAGTTAATAACAAAGTACTATTTTAGTAGTGATTATACATACTTGATCCAAGGGGGGTCAAGGAGACGTAAAAAAATTAAAATTAAAATTAAAATAAAAAATTAAATTTTAATTTCTTTACTTAATTTCTTTTTAATTTTTATTTCTTAGTGATTATGCGGGGGTATTTATGCCTCTAGCTGATAGTTTAATTCTGTTGATGGGTGTGTTGCATGAAGGCACTCACGAATTTTTGTTTATGTTTGTTTGCAATTTTCTTTGTTTTTGTTTGACACTCTATTTTTTTTAGGAACTGACTGGCTGGGAGGGATCTCTCGCCGGTCAGGGTTAGCAGGTGGTGGTGACACAGCGGGACTGGTAGGAATGTCTAATATAATGGGCTGGAAACTAAGGGTGGACGAGAGCTGGTTCATGGTTTTGTTTTCCGCTCATTGAGAGTCCAGGAGTAGATTCTGGGGAGTTGTGTCACGTTTTTGGGTTTGGTAAGTGTTGGGCGAACGTGTTTCTCTGTTTATAGGTAAGCTCTGTAGGTTTTGGTCACCATTGGCCAAATAGTTTACAAGTAGGGTGCAGACGTGTGAAATTGATAATTGGCTTATGGGAGACTCTGCACCGGCTTGTTGAAGGCTGGCGGAGTGTGTGGGATGTGTGTTTAAAGGGACTGTGGTTTGTTACCATGCACATAGGTTCTGTTGGTGGTTGGCCTCGTCTAGAGCTGGCTGTCCGGACCGAGGAGGCTGTCTGGAAACAAGGTATTGATAGTGTAATAAATGGTTATTCCACTTTCAAGGGTGGAGTGGTGATTGTGTTGAACTTGAGATATTTGATCTAGTAAGATAGTACAGCACAAAAATGAATGAGACAAAGGTGATTTGATTGAATATTAACAATTGAAGCTGTGGAATATATAGATAACGAATTTGGAAAAAGAGTGTTGTCAAATACAGAACAGTAAAAATGTATCTGTGCGAAAATGAGACCTTCCAATCCATTGTGTGTTTGTAAATAACAATCCAAAATGCAAAAAAGGACAGAGGGAAAATCGTTTCCTTCTGTGGAAAATCGGAGCAGTACCAAAAACTGCATACAACAAAGAAGAGGCTGTGGTTAGCACAAAATACAACAAGAAGAAAACAGTCAAAACGAGGTAGCCGTAAAGACCTCAGAAGGTTTAAACAGGGATAACTGACAGGGATGAAAGCGAAGAATAATTGAGGCCTCAGTGGTCTTTTCAAGGAGAAGAGATGATTTATGTTTGCTTGTTTGAATCTCCCTCGATGTTTAGAGTGTTAATCTTTTGGGTAGGATGTATTAATCTTTTCTTGCAGAGTCAATTACACAAAACAGACACATTGAAGCTAAGTAAACATGGATAAAATAGTCTAAACAAAAAAGCTGTTATTGAAAGAGTGTTTCCTTGTAAAAACAGGAACATCTTTCTTAGTCTAAAGTCATAGTAATAACTGATATTGTGTGTGATTGGGGAAGAAGCCAACGGAAAGAGTGAATGATGATTTTGTAACGGTACAGACGGAAATGGGTTTGGTAGTTCGATTTGTGTAAATTTTGGATTTTTTGAATTTTTTGAAAATATTAGCAAAAATGATAATTATGGTTTAACATGTTTAATTTAGAACATATTGGTGCTATATAGTGGGTTATGAAACCCACTAAGGGTGGATTGTCGTATATTTATCTAAATAAAACCTGTAAATTAAACAATAGAAATTATGCACATATATGAAATAGCAAAGAACTAGGTTATTTTCTCTTAGAAAAATAGAGACTCACAGCCATGCCAAATCGCCTGTTAGGTTAACCATACATTTGAGTCAACAAGAAGGCTGTTAACTGGCCTCAGTCTAAATGGTGACAGATGGCCAAAAGCTACCTTGAGATGTAAGGAGGGGAAACACTGAATACAGGTCAGGGAAGGACAAATGTGGATAGCCTTCAAATAAGCTGAGACCAGCAGAAAAACGTGTTTGTGTAAGGTTTAGAAGAGATTTTATGACTACACAGTCCCACAGTTCAAAGGAAGGGTGATCGTTTCATACAGATGTACTGAGACCACAGGATGAAACCTCTTTCCCCACACAACAAAGTGGGATGGAGGGCCCAATACTTAACTTTAAGTCAGGCCTGAAGGCCAGCACCCGAGTTCTGTTTACTTTAGCTAAGCAGACCAAACAGCCCATTATTTCAATCGATATGAGGGTCGCATTCAGGGACACTTGGGTAGATCATTCTAAGAGAAGACTAGTTCCTGTCCCCTCTGTAAGGTCACCTTGTAACGCTGTTTCGCAAGACCCAAATGACTCACTTAGAGGGGAGACCTTCTAGCCAATAGAAAAGCAGGCTCTCTGGGGTGACGGCAATGGATGGGGCAAGGGTGGGGGGGGATTCTCTCTTCTCTATAAAACCTACAGGTTGAATGATGGAGGAGAGACAGAGACACGGAGACACCGACACGCAGAGAGAACGGAGAAGCAGAGATGGAGAATCCACCCCACCACAGTTCGAGAATAAGAGACGCCACTAAGAAGCCCTCCGGGAAAAGCTGATTAGAGATAGAAAATAATTGATGCTGTGAACCAGATAATTTAAGCTGTTGGATATTCCAATAAAACAACGGTCAGACTGTTTACACCTGCCGCGCTGTCTCCGCCTCCACGTGATTTCCAAAGGACCACATTTGAATGAACTGTTACTTTAACGGGAAACACAACGAGCAGAGTAAGCTATTCCACTATACATTAGAGAAAGATCATATAGCTATAACATAGAATCATTGAGAAGATACATTAATCGTTATCACAGGAAGTCAGACCGGGAGACGGTTGCGAGCCGAAGAAGAATAAGAACAGAACAGCGAGCGGATTTGCTCAGAGCTCAGGGGAGAGACTGATGCGGCACCGAGGGTGTCAAATCAACTTAGCCAGTGTCTCTTGATTGCCCACTCTGTGGCTTTTGTCTCTGGAACAAAGGGTTTGCAAATCTTCTGTGGATAAAACAATACAAAGTTACTGTGTATGTGATGCAGGAATGTGTAAATGTCTTGGTGAACAGCCGTTTGCTCTGCGCCTCGGCGTCCCCCTCCTTCACTCTGACGCCCAATTTCCTGAATGCGATTTATAAATAATAATTGATCCGTTTTAAAAGTTGTCGTGAATTGTCATGGTATGACAAATACAGTTACTGGTAACTCGCAGGCATTGCAGAGATATTGAGGAAAAACACAAAATCGCATTGGCTTTTTTTCTATCTCACATTTCTCTGTAGACACACACTGTTCCAAAATGATATTCCCACTGCTAAATTAATGACCATAGGTATTTTTTTATAGCTTTAACGAGTTGTAGTATTAATATGTAGCCTACAGTGATGAAGGTATTGTCGTAAATTAAATTGATCAAAATGACCCGTATAAGCATTACAGGAGGGATTAAAATCATCTAGCGGTTTCTGGAAAAGGCCACAGGAGAATTCAGTCAAAAGCTAATAGTGCAACCCTTCACCCTTCACCTAGCAGCTATAGGAAAAAGCCCAGAGTGCCATAAAAATAAGAACAGATCAAATGGCAAACAGATGACACATCTTCCTCCACAACGAACAGGGATGGTGCGCCAAATAACTAACTTTTAAGTCAAGAAGTGACGGCCTGAAGGCCAACATCCGAGTTCTGTTTACTTTAGCTAAGCAGACCAAACAGGCCATTCTGTGATACCCACTGTTAAGTTGAGTGGGTACTATATTTCCATCTGTATGAGGGTCGCATTCAGGGACACTTGGGTAAATCATTCTAAAAGGAAACTAGTTCATATCCCCTCTGTAAGGTCACCTTGTAACGCTGTTTCGCAAGACCCAAATCACTGAGAGGGGAGACCTTCTAGCCAATAGGAAAGCAGGCTCTCTGGGGTGACGGCACTGGATGGCGCAAGGGCTGGGGGGGGTTCTCTCTTCTCTATAAAACCTACAGGTTGAATGATGGAGGTGAGACAGAGACACGGGGACACCGAGACGCAGAGAGACACGCAGAGAGAACGGAAAAGCAGAGACGGAGAATCCACCCCACCAGTTCGAGAATAAGAGACGCCACTAAGAAGCCCTCCGGGAAAAGCTGATTAGAGATAGAAAATAATTGATGCTGTGAACCAGATAATTTAAGCTGTTGGATATTCCAATAAAACAACGGTCAGAACCGTTTTCACCCGCAGCGCTGTCTCCGCCTCCACGTGATTTCCAAAGGACCACATTTGAATGAACTGTTACTTTAACGGGAAACACAACGAGCAGAGTAAGCTATTCCACTATACATTAGAGAAAGATCATATAGCTATAACATAGAATCATTGAGAAGATACATTAATCTGGCGCCGTGACTGCCGGTCTGTACATCCGAACGGGACCCAGGACAAGGACAACAGAACTTCAAAAACTCTCAGAGCAGAGCAGCGACGCCTGACT
>NC_140165.1:78884886-78999655 GCF_963971535.1 Notolepis coatsorum
TGTCTTGCCGACGCACCCTGGGGCGAGGAAGACGCGGGCTGCGACTCATGCGAATCGTTTTTTCAGGGTGGCGCTTCCTGCGTATGGGACGTATGCTAATATGAAGGAGATTGATCGTTTGGCTGCATTATTTGAGGACATGGCGGCCACAACAACAGAGGGGTTTAGCCTAGAAAATGAGGAGATGCGGTCGTTGAGATTAATGGAGATGCAGACAAGGGCGGCAATGGATTTCTTGTTGGCAGCTTCGGGGGGTACGTGTGCGTTGATTGGTCAGGAATGCTGCACATATGTGCCCGCAAATGATGAGATAGGGATGCCGGACGTGATAGCACATTTGAGGAACATTACGAGGGATCTCCATGACTCTCGGGTGAGTTCGTGGGAGGATTGGGGTCAGGAGCAGTTGGGGTATATAGGTTGGGTGATAGTTAAATACGTTCTCTATGCAGTGGTGATATTTGTGGTATTGGTTGTGTGTGTGTCGGTGATTAGAGCATGCTTTGGGTGTCTGATTAGGACTCTCTGCGCAGCCGGTCCGGCGGTGGAGAAGTCACTCCGCTCGGCTGCACCTGTTATGACTAAGATAATGGCGGTAGAGGAGGATGACGAAGGGGGCCGAGCGGAGGTGGGCGTTCCGTTGGTGCCGAGGTACCATGAGTACGCCCTGTCTGTCATTTTTTGATCTGGACTGCTGGACAGTCTGGGTCGATGGGTGGGGGATGGGGTGTGCAGGGGGGTATGGTGCTGGGGGGACGTGCCTGGGGATATTATAAAAGTAATGTTGTTTTTGTGAATGAGTTTTTGTTTCCATAGTAGGTACACGGAGAAGGAATGGGTTGAGAGTTGTTAGGTCCCTGGGGTCTGGTGCTGAGTCTGTACGGTTATGCATGACCGTTTAGCAGGGCACTGGGCTTCCTGGGGTTAGTGACAAGGTGGGGTGCCTGGGCGTTAACTACCTTGTACCTGTGGTGAGGTTATCCTGTCCTCTGTGGGGAGTCTGTAATGGACGCTTCGGAAAACGGAGGGTGGGGCCTCGCGGCGTGCAGGGAGTGAGGTCGGAAGGTGCGTAAAAACAAATGTTAGTGGACACGTGTCTGAGGAGGACAAGTGTCCACTGGGGGGAAGTAGTATTGAAAAATGGAAACATGATGATTGAATGAAATGTGTAATCAAGATGGTGACACTAATCAAAAAATGTGTGATTTTCGAGGTGAAACAGAATATTGGAGCGGGACCACGGGGAAAACATCGGAAAGCGGAAATTCAACGAAGGAGGGATCAACATAGAGGCGGAAATAAGGGAGTAGACACCGGAAACGCAAACACCACTGTCAATCACAACATCTCTCAAAAAATTTGAAAAGATTGTATGAATTAAGTAAAGGATTATTCATACTGTTGATAAAAAATCTCTCAAATATTAGATGTGGTATGAATATTAGATAGAAGATATATTCATACTGAAAAAACGGAGTAAAGTGAAATTCCAGTTGAAAAATTAAAAAGAACTGTTGTATTTTGTGCTCTATTTTTCAGCAGTTCTGCCAGGCAACGAGGGCACCGCAAGTCAGGTAAGACTACAGATCACCAGTGAAAAGGGAAAGAAGAGAATAGACAGGGCTACAAGTACCGTTAGCGGTTGTTCGAGTAGGAGATAGTCACAAAAAGCATAGACACCTACACTTAGACAGGGAATACAAAGATCACTCTTGCCTGCTACCATTTTTAAAAATAAAATAAGACACAGAAAGAGGAATTAAAAACCTCTAGTACATGAGAAGAAGAAACGCATATAGAAAAATGACAACAGAGGCAAATAAAGATGTGAGTACACCAATTGGTTGGATGGAGGATAACCCGATACAAGTGCTTGCTAAAAATAATCCTTACACAGAGGACAATCCTTACTATGTGGAAAGACTTATTGAATTATCAGAGAAATGGAATAAAAGATGGCCACACATCACCAAACCCTGGCCTATTGAGGGCTCTTTTGATTTAGAAATAATATCAGATCTGAATGCTCTAATTAGGACATATAGAACGGAAGAGGAAAAAGTGGGAAAGCTGACAAAGAGAGGGAAAAAACGCATGTTAGAAATGGACACCTTATCAAAATTCGCTCGGGAAGCTGAGAGAAGGAAGAGTATGGTTGAGGACAGTTTGACTGTCAATAAGGAGGCCCTGCCGACAGAGGAGCTAGCTCCCATTCTGATCACTCCCCTGGCCCCTAAAAAGACAATAGTCATCTCCCAAAAAGCACCTGAGGTAATTATAGCACCTCCACCATATGCTAGCAGGAATAGGGAACCAATCTACCCTATCCTGCCTGTAATAGACATGGAGAGCCAATACGAGATAACCAATAATAGCGGCAGTAGAACGGAGATGGGACGGGCAGTGACCACAATCACCCTAACACCTGAAGTAGACGAAACGGACCAGGAGAGAAGAAGGGAGCGAGACGTTCAGTCCCACAGTATTCCTTATCCCAGGGCGGCGGAGAGATATCGAGACGAGGAGAGATATCGAGACGAAAAGAGACACCGATGCAAACATGTACCGCTCAATGCCGCACAGAAAGAAATTCTCTGGGCGGAAGGAGAGGGACGCCGAAGCGATGACATCAGGGCTTGGGATGACCAAATAGAAAGTCTATACGATAGAGATCTCAGCCCCAGAAGAGACTATCCCCGGGAGAGGTCAAGACAAGCTCCCAGCTATCGCCGGTCCACTTCCCCCGAAGCCCGCGAATCCTGGGAAGACACAGAGGACGAGGACCAGACATGGGAGCCCCAGACCAAGTATCAGGAGAAAGACAGAGAACGAGAGGAAGAGGAGAGAAGGGAGAGACTCATCAAAGTAGTGACGCCGAAGACCTTACCTGCTCAAAGATACTCTACAACACTCTCCGTGCCCTCACCTTCCCTCGAAGGAAGCAATCGGCGGATGAAACTGACGGCTACCATGGAGGAATTAAAGCGACGACATCATGGGATGAGTAAGGAAAACCGAGAGCTGGAAGCACAGATACAGGCCTACCAAGAGGCAAAAGACACTGATTCCGAGGGATACCGAGCAATCGGCGAACGCTGGAGAAGGGGCACCGACGCACGAACAGAATTGGAAGACCAAATGAGAGAAGCAAGAGATGAAATCAAAGTGTTGAAAAAGGCGGAAGAAAAAAGAGTGACCAGATCCAGTACCCGAGAGCCTACGGTCAACATACAACCCTTGATGATAAGACATCAGGGATTGGAGTACCAGCCATGGAATGCTTCAGACATGTCCCAAATATCGGAGAAGTTGCCCTCCCTCCAGAATGGGGCTTTTCCATGGATTGCCAAGCTGGAGGAAATAATGGTAGGCCAACAGCTGGCTATCGGCGATGTCAAGCGACTACTCTCTCACAAAGTAGGAGTCGCTGGCATGGAAGAACTACTAACCAAGGCTGCCATGGTGCGGTATGTAGTGTCTGGAGCCCACGACCAGGACCTCTTCGCCGCTCACCGAGGAGCACTGTGGCGGGTCCTGCGAGAGACCTATCACACCCTGATGCATCCAGATAAGATCCACATTGGTGCGTTGGGACCTGATACCCCCCCCAGAGAGTATGTGGCACAAGCCTACGCCACCTGGAGAGACATGACCGGCCAAGACCCTGCACAAAATCCAATGGGAGAGGCGATGCTAAGAGGACAATCCTTACTATGTGGAAAGACTTATTGAATTATCAGAGAAATGGAATAAAAGATGGCCACACATCACCAAACCCTGGCCTATTGAGGGCTCTTTTGATTTAGAAATAATATCAGATCTGAATGCTCTAATTAGGACATATAGAACGGAAGAGGAAAAAGTGGGAAAGCTGACAAAGAGAGGGAAAAAACGCATGTTAGAAATGGACACCTTATCAAAATTCGCTCGGGAAGCTGAGAGAAGGAAGAGTATGGTTGAGGACAGTTTGACTGTCAATAAGGAGGCCCTGCCGACAGAGGAGCTAGCTCCCATTCTGATCACTCCCCTGGCCCCTAAAAAGACAATAGTCATCTCCCAAAAAGCACCTGAGGTAATTATAGCACCTCCACCATATGCTAGCAGGAATAGGGAACCAATCTACCCTATCCTGCC
This sequence comes from Notolepis coatsorum, assembly GCF_963971535.1. NCBI lineage: Eukaryota > Metazoa > Chordata > Actinopteri > Aulopiformes > Paralepididae > Notolepis > Notolepis coatsorum. Next base: position 78,889,021 of record NC_140165.1, read on the forward strand.
TGTAATAGACATGGAGAGCCAATACGAGATAACCAATAATAGCGGCAGTAGAACGGAGATGGGACGGGCAGTGACCACAATCACCCTAACACCTGAAGTAGACGAAACGGACCAGGAGAGAAGAAGGGAGCGAGACGTTCAGTCCCACAGTATTCCTTATCCCAGGGCGGCGGAGAGATATCGAGACGAGGAGAGATATCGAGACGAAAAGAGACACAGATGCAAACATGTACCGCTCAATGCCGCACAGAAAGAAATTCTCTGGGCGGAAGGAGAGGGACGCCGAAGCGATGACATCAGGGCTTGGGATGACCAAATAGAAAGTCTATACGATAGAGATCTCAGCCCCAGAAGAGACTATCCCCGGGAGAGGTCAAGACAAGCTCCCAGCTATCGCCGGTCCACTTCCCCCGAAGCCCGCGAATCCTGGGAAGACACAGAGGACGAGGACCAGACATGGGAGCCCCAGACCAAGTATCAGGAGAAAGACAGAGAACGAGAGGAAGAGGAGAGAAGGGAGAGACTCATCAAAGTAGTGACGCCGAAGACCTTACCTGCTCAAAGATACTCTACAACACTCTCCGTGCCCTCACCTTCCCTCGAAGGAAGCAATCGGCGGATGAAACTGACGGCTACCATGGAGGAATTAAAGCGACGACATCATGGGATGAGTAAGGAAAACCGAGAGCTGGAAGCACAGATACAGGCCTACCAAGAGGCAAAAGACACTGATTCCGAGGGATACCGAGCAATCGGCGAACGCTGGAGAAGGGGCACCGACGCACGAACAGAATTGGAAGACCAAATGAGAGAAGCAAGAGATGAAATCAAAGTGTTGAAAAAGGCGGAAGAAAAAAGAGTGACCAGATCCAGTACCCGAGAGCCTACGGTCAACATACAACCCTTGATGATAAGACATCAGGGATTGGAGTACCAGCCATGGAATGCTTCAGACATGTCCCAAATATCGGAGAAGTTGCCCTCCCTCCAGAATGGGGCTTTTCCATGGATTGCCAAGCTGGAGGAAATAATGGTAGGCCAACAGCTGGCTATCGGCGATGTCAAGCGACTACTCTCTCACAAAGTAGGAGTCGCTGGCATGGAAGAACTACTAACCAAGGCTGCCATGGTGCGGTATGTAGTGTCTGGAGCCCACGACCAGGACCTCTTCGCCGCTCACCGAGGAGCACTGTGGCGGGTCCTGCGAGAGACCTATCACACCCTGATGCATCCAGATAAGATCCACATTGGTGCGTTGGGACCTGATACCCCCCCCAGAGAGTATGTGGCACAAGCCTACGCCACCTGGAGAGACATGACCGGCCAAGACCCTGCACAAAATCCAATGGGAGAGGCGATGCTAAGAGAGAAAATACAGAAGGGCCTCTCCAATGAGGTGAGACAGAAATTGAACGAAGTGGTGTGCCTGGGAAGCCTTCCGTTAAATGCATACCTGGAGAACGTGAGCCATCAAGTGGAGCTGCACAGGAAGAAGGAACAACAGGCCAAAGACAAAGAAACGGCAAGTCAGCGAAAGCTCATGTACCAACAGCCGGTCGAGGCAGTCAAGATGGTAGAGTACCTCCAAGCCCTGGTACAAGCCACACCACCCAGAGCCGAGACGGGGAATAGTGGACAACTGAACAACCAGGAAACAGCACAGCCCACAAAACAGGAAGCACCGGCACCCATACAACAACAGAATCAGCGGGGATCGAACTGGCAGCCCCGAGGAGGGAATGGACGTCCAAGAGGAGGATCGTCTGGATGGCCGGCATCGGTTGAGTGCTGGACTTGTGGAGAAATCGGCCATCTTGCCCGATACTGTGACAAAGGGTGGCGAGCCAGCCCCAGGGGTCGAGGAAATAACAGAGGAGGTGGCCGAGGAGGAAACGGCCGACTCCAGGATCAGTGGTACGGACCGAACCAATACCAGACCCAAAACCAATACCAGACCCAAGACCAAGGCCAGACCCAAGACCAGAACCAGCAACAGAACATGGGCCCAGTAAATCCATCCAGGGGGCCGGAACAGATGTTCTGACGAGGCCCAGATAGTTCAATGGGGGGGTGCCAGCTGTCATTGTCACACTTAAGGGAGGAACCAATAGTGCACGTAGCGGTGAATAATAAATCTGTCAGGATGATGGCAGACACCGGGGCGGCGTACACTGTGGTCCAACTTAAAGATGCGACACACCTGCCCATGTCCGGTCGATATGTACGGACCATTGGATTTGAGGGAATAAAAAAGCTGATTCCAGTGACAGAACCTGTCACCCTGAAGTACAGAGGCAAAGAGGCGACTGTTTCCATCTTGGTCTCCGACACCGCACCCATCGGCTTACTGGGCAGGGACGGCCTTGGTATGCTGGGGATGAACATTCTATGCACGCCTGATGGTTGTGTAATCGACGTCCCAGAAGACCAATACTATCAAATGATGCAAAGGACGGACCCCCGACCACCGGAAGTATACTGGTTGGGGAACCTAAGCCAGGAGTTGCTCGGACCAGCGTTGGAATGGGAGACCTTCATCACCGCCAATATGCCATCGGCGAGGAACCCAGAGACACCATACCACTGCACTCTACAATACTATAAAGATGCGGATGAAAGACAAGCCGAGGAGTGGATGAGAAATCAACCAGAGGAGGTGCAGCTCAACGCCACCAGCATAGTGATGGGTCCCCAAGGAGCAGCAATACGGCTTGCACGAAGCAACTATCTACAAAAGGAACACGAGATCACAGACAGCGTTCCCCACGTGACGCTAAAAGTGACCGACTCGTGCGACCAACAACACATCGGAAGGATGATGAAAGAGGCAGAAGAAATAAAGTTCGAACAGACGACGGAGAACCGACTCATATGGATAAGCCCGGACAAACGGTTCGTCAAGATAATGATTCAAGGCACAGGGATGGGACGTCCCCAGACGGTGCAGCTGTCACAGGAGACAGTAGAAGAAACCCCCCAGAAATTGAGCCTCCAGGAGGAGATGATGGGGGCCATACCAGAAGTGCTGTGGTCGAAACATAGCACCGACATTGGACTGATCAAATCTGCTCAACCAGTGAGGGTGGAGCTTAGACCAGGAGCAACCCTGCCCTGGAAAAGTCAGTACCCACTGAAGGAAAAAGCGGTGGCCGGAATCGAGCCACAAATCAAAGGACTTCTAGAAGCCGGGGTACTACGAAAGACAAAGAGCCCCAAGAGCAACACGCCGTTGCTGCCAGTGGAGAAACCTGACACCTCGTACCGTCTGGTACACGACTTGAGGGCCGTCAATGAGGTTTTAATTGACTATCCCGCCGATGTCCCAGATCCCCACACACTACTGACATTCATCCCGCCGCAAGCTGAGTATTTTACGGTTATAGATTTGTGTAGCGCCTATTTTAGCGTACCTTTGAGCAAAGAGTGCCAGCATTTTTTTGGTTTTACCTATAAGAATGAGCATTATGAGTACACTAGGCTCCCACAGGGATTAAAGCATTCCCCACACATCTTTAACAAGATCTTGAGAGAGGATCTGGACGGGTTAGACCTGAGATTGAAATCCAGAGTCATTCAGTATATGGACGATATTATCTTGTGTGCCGACGATCAGACAACATGTCACAAGGAATCTATCGAACTATTGCAACTACTAGCAGAGAAGGGACACAAGGTGTCTTTGAAAAAATTGCAGTACTGTCAACCTAAAGTAGCATATCTAGGTCAAACGATTTCAAAAGGCCATCGAGCTATTACAGAGGAACATTTGGTGGCTATTAAGAAAGCTCCAAAGCCAGTGACTGTAAGACAGATGATGATGTTTTTGGGAATCGTCGGGTATAGTTCCACTTGGGTGGAGAATTATACAGAACTAGTAGGGCCTTTAAGAGCTATGATAAAAGTTTGCGGAAATGATAAATTGAGTGCTAAAGTAACCTGGACTGAGGAGGGCCTGAGGGCATTTGAGACCATAAAGACCCGTATGTTAGCTGCCCCGGCCTTGACTTTGCCTGATTATACCAAGCAGTTCATACTGTATGTCTCTTCCTCTTCAGATCAGAGGTATGCATGCGCAGTACTGGCACAAAACACCGGAGTGGGGATCCATCCACAACCAATAGGATACTACTCCATCGCCTATTCAGAGGTGGAAATGGGAATGCCTCCGTGCTACCGAGATTGCGCCGGAGTCTTCCTGATGTACGAGAAAGCTGCAAGTATCATGATGGGGTATCCAGTCAATATTATGGTAGGACATGCGATCCAAAATTTGTTGGAATCTGGTAAATCTGCACTAACGATACCCCGTCTGAAAAATTATTACAGGATTTTGGAACAGGAAGATGTTACTTTGACTAGGTGTTCCATAGTGAACCCAGCGCAGACCCTTCCTAAGCCTGAGGATGGAGAACCTCACGACTGTGTGGCGGCAGCTGAGAGGTACTCCAGGCTTAGAGCTGACTTGCAGGCTTTCCCGTTTAGCAGTCCTGATTTGGAACTATGGACAGACGGCTCATGTTACAGAGTTGGAGAGGACCTAAAAGCAGGTTACTCTGTAGTAAAATCACAAGGTGATGGGTTTGTCGTAGCAAAGGCCGAAGCCTTGACACAACCCTGTTCAGCTCAGCTGGCGGAACTAGTCGCTCTGACTGAAGCGTGCAAAATGGCAGAAGGCAAGAGCTGTAATATCTACACGGATAGTAGCTACGCACAGAATATCAGTTTTCTCTACGGAGCGGTGTGGAAAGGGCGAGGTTTTAAGAGAGCAGATGGTACCGCCATAAGACACTGTAGTCAGATAACCGATTTGTTGGAAGCAATAATGAAACCCAAACGAATTGCGATTATCAAATGTGCTGCCCATCAGTCTGATGAGTCTAAGGTGACCAGAGGTAACAACATGGCAGATGACGCTGCCAAGCAAGTGACAGGTGCGGACAGAGCAGGTAAGGTATTGGTTATCACACATGAGGTGGAGTTGGAAGATAAGATTACTTACAAAGATGTTTTGACCTTTCAGGAAGAGGCGAGTCAGGTGGAGAGAAATCTCTGGTCAGCAAGGGGGGCTAGTAGAGATGGGACAGGTTTGTGGCGGAACCATGAGGGACTTGTGGTTGCACCAACTGGCCTGGTCGGACTGCTGATCCAAACTGCGCATGAGTTCTGTCATGCCCACCGGAGAGAGGTGAGTAGGAAAATTGAGGAGTATGGGTTTTGGGCGCCAAACCTGCTACGGCAGATTGATTGTGTAATAAGTAGATGTGCAATTTGCTTGAAGAACAATGCACGCAGAGGGATCGTTGTGTCTCCGGGACACATCCCCACCCCAAATGGCCCAATGAGAGAACTTGTGATTGACTATGTAGACATGATAAAACCGATTAACCAAAAAAGGTACATTCTTGTCGTGGTGTGTCGATTTTCAAAGTGGGTGGAGGCTTGCGCGACTAAACATAAGGATGCTGCCTCAGTGGCTAAGTTCTTATGCCGTGAGGTAGTAAGCCGTTACGGAATTCCAGATAAAATCTGCAGTGATAATGGAAAAGAATTTGTGGACAAAACTGTACGTTTAGTACTCCAACAGATGGGGATAAAACAGCGTTTCGGGTCCGTTTACCACCCTCAGAGCCAGGGGGCTGTGGAACGCATGAACGGGGTACTTAAGAACAAATTGGTTAAGATCTGTCAACACACCGGTCTAAACTGGCTGAGCGCGTTACCGTTAGCATTAATGGCTTGTAGATCTAGCGAGATCCGGGGCCTGCGTTTAACTCCGCACGAAATGTTGTTTGGCCGATGTATGGTTGTGCCCGGATTGCGCGCAGCAGGAAAAGGTCCGAGTTTGGATATTCTAGACCACGAGATGCGTGAGTACGTGAAGTACATGTCAAAGCTCCACGGGGCAATCTATGATTATGTCTCTAGTAAACGAGAGACAGAGGAGGAGGAGGATAGGCGGAATGTTCCCCAGATAGTACCAGGGGACTACGTTTATGTTAAAGTGTTCAGACGCAAGTGGTATGGCGCGCGGCGGGAAGGACCGTACGAGGTCGTAAGAGCTACGGAAAGAGCGCTACAGGTAAAAGGATCTTCAATGTGGTTTCACCTTTCGCATTGCGTAAAAGCCCTGCAAGATGGGCAAGAATTGGAATCCGAACCCCTGTTCATTGATCAAGAACAGGAGGAAAGGCACGACGAAGGGGAGAATGAAGACGATTATGGGGAGCCAGACAGAGGAGATCATGAATTGGAATTGGAAAATGATGATTTTTTCCTCTGTGGATTTTGGCGGAGTACCAACAGCGGAACCAAGGAAGCTGGAGGAGAGAGCGATTAGCGCAAATGCAACGGAAGAGACACGGCCAAAAAGGGTTATCAATAGACCTCAGAGGTTTCAGTGAGGATAACGGGTAGAATTGCAGCTAAGAGGAAATAGACCTCAGAAGGTCTTTTGCGAAGGAGAAATTCAGTGTTTATATGTTTATGGTTTAAGTCTCCTTCGGGTTTTTATTAGAACTGTTAGTCTTATATTGGTGTGAGGTAAATCTTTTCTTGCAGAGTCCATTACACAAAATAGACATATTTGGTAATTACATGGATAATGTATAGTCTTAAACGAAATAAGCTGAGAATGGTACGATCATCTTTTTGTATAAAGAGACGGACCTAGACTGGATGTCATAATAATAACTGATAATGTGTATAACTGTGCAAGAAGAAGAGGTAAGTGGAATTTTGGAATTTTTTGGATTTTTGGATTAAAAAGAAAATTTTTTTTTTTTTATATTTTATGGAAATATTATATCATTTTGATTTTGAAATTTACTGGTTACATAATGAGGGTAGACCCCTCAGAGAAGGGATTGTCGTAAATTAAATTGATCAAAATGACCCGTATAAGCATTACAGGAGGGATTAAAATCATCTAGCGGTTTCTGGAAAAGGCCACAGGAGAATTCAGTCAAAAGCTAATAGTGCAACCCTTCACCCTTCACCTAGCAGCTATAGGAAAAAGCCCAGAGTGCCATAAAAATAAGAACAGATCAAATGGCAAACAGATGACACATCTTCCTCCACAACGAACAGGGATGGTGCGCCAAATAACTAACTTTTAAGTCAAGAAGTGACGGCCTGAAGGCCAACATCCGAGTTCTGTTTACTTTAGCTAAGCAGACCAAACAGGCCATTCTGTGATACCCACTGTTAAGTTGAGTGGGTACTATATTTCCATCTGTATGAGGGTCGCATTCAGGGACACTTGGGTAAATCATTCTAAAAGGAAACTAGTTCATATCCCCTCTGTAAGGTCACCTTGTAACGCTGTTTCGCAAGACCCAAATCACTGAGAGGGGAGACCTTCTAGCCAATAGGAAAGCAGGCTCTCTGGGGTGACGGCACTGGATGGCGCAAGGGCTGGGGGGGGTTCTCTCTTCTCTATAAAACCTACAGGTTGAATGATGGAGGTGAGACAGAGACACGGGGACACCGAGACGCAGAGAGACACGCAGAGAGAACGGAAAAGCAGAGACGGAGAATCCACCCCACCAGTTCGAGAATAAGAGACGCCACTAAGAAGCCCTCCGGGAAAAGCTGATTAGAGATAGAAAATAATTGATGCTGTGAACCAGATAATTTAAGCTGTTGGATATTCCAATAAAACAACGGTCAGAACCGTTTTCACCCACAGCGCTGTCTCCGCCTCCACGTGATTTCCAAAGGACCACATTTGAATGAACTGTTACTTTAACGGGAAACACAACGAGCAGAGTAAGCTATTCCACTATACATTAGAGAAAGATCATATAGCTATAACATAGAATCATTGAGAAGATACATTAGTATAAAGACACTATGGCAATACATTGATTGATTGCTTTTATAGTTTCACAAACACATCAAGACAAATCACAAACACAAAGAAATAAAAAGAACAATAGTATGTTGCCAGACACTGTCACATCAATGAACAAACATACACCATGTCATATGCTTTACACTAAGGACGCAAGGGGCTGATTCTCTGACATATATACACACATTACATATATACACATATATATATATATATATATATATATATATATATATATATATATATATATATATACACCAGCGCCGCCAATAGATAAAAAAAATTAACTAATCAATCTCACAATTTTCTGTAATCAATCTAGATTAATCTAGATTAAAAACAGCATTTTTCTACATAAAACCGAAGCTTGTAACAGATATTTACTTGAGTAAAATCATGGAATGAATGTAAAATCAACACAAAGAAAGTATATTTAGATTCAAAGACTATTTTAATAGCTTTCTTTGAATACAGTTTCTCTCCTGTGAAATACAAATGTTCAACAAAACCATAATTTACATAGCATTTACACTCTAAGTAGGAAAAGTTTACCCTACAACGAATGGCTGGGTACATACAGGTTTTGACCAGCAGATGGCAGCGACGAGGCAGCTCCATTGGGAGGGGGCGGGGCCGGGTGGGAGGGGGCGGGCTGAGGGGGCGGGGCCAGGAGAAGGGGCGGGGCTCAAACGTGCACGTTTTCTCAAAACGAAATGTTGACAGCTATGCTCATAGCTGCATACTCAATCAATTGGGTCAACTTTGCCATCAAACTGTGAGCGTAGAGCCTTCCACAAAAGCAAGTCTTCTCTGGGAATACGTCACACGCAACAAATATCTGTTGAATGTCGGATATTGCGTATAGGCTAGACATCATAACCTGGACTATACAGTATATAGAGAGAAGGAATAAAACGCTGTGAGACAGGATTCGTGTATCAAGGAAGCAACATTTTTATTTGTGAAGGTCGCTCTTATATACACACACTCAGCTGGTATTAATGAGTCCATCACTCAGCTGGTGTCAATCAGTCAATCACTCTGAATGGATGACGGGAGAGCACACTCATTATAGTCAACAATATCAATTAGTAAATTTAAGTACATCATAATGGTCCCGTGAAAAACAATGAAACCCCGCAAAAGAGGACGTTTGGTCAATGTGCTTGTTGAATAACAATGATGGAAATGCTGGTCTGGAATGCTGAATTGCTTTGGAATGCATTTTTTTTATTGAAATGAGTGGGCACAGATAAAGTCATTATTATGTATTTATGCCAAGATGAACGACGGCCCATCAGTGCATCGCAACACATTTAACGGCCGCCTGTCGGCAGGGTTCGACCCCCCCCCCCCATGGAATGTTAAGTGATCATTTTGGCAACTTCTCCATGGAATCTGGGGGGCAATCATGTTATAGTGAATGAGGTCCAATGAGGTAAATGGAAGATTGCTCCACTTCTACAACCCCCATTAGCATGTTCTTGGTATCTATGGACATCTATGGATCTCAGGGAATGTATTCCCAGTATCAGAAATATTGTGTCTGTTACTAGGCTTGAGTAAATTGTAATGAACCAAAGGAGAATATCAATTATATATATATATTTTTTCATCTTTGACTGTGAATAACACCATGGTAACATTTGACCACCTGAACAATTGTCACTGAGCTCATTCAGCACCTTCTTGAGATCATGTGTACAACGGTTTGATCTCCCCATCCCCCTCTGGAATGTTGAATTTAAATGCAAATTAAAGCAATTGTGTGATGCAGACGGCTGTAAATGTGCGGTGACGTGGGGCGGACCGTCGGAATTTTAAGAGGTTCAAACATGAATGTAAGATGAATAGATCTGGAGGCCAGGGCTACACATTTTTAAATAAATAAATTCAACCTGCTTTATTGTAAGAGCTCAGTCAGTCAACTAGGGAATGGCAGCATTATTGTTAGTCCTATAGGAGCTCAGTCAGTCAACTAGAGAATGGCAGCATTATTGTTATAGTGTTAGTCCTTGTAACAAGAGCTCAGTCGTTTCGCAATTATGCCACATCAATGTGGAACGCCCTACCCACAGCTGTAAAGGAATGTGAATCACTACCCACTTTCAAAACCACTCTCAAAGAGTACCTACGGGAGACTGCAATTCGAAACTGGCCCCTGTAAATGTCCTAACGCAACCCCCTCCAATGTATAATAAATGTCCTATTTAAAACCCAATAATACACAAGACCCTCTTCTTGGGACCAAGTAAGGTTTAGTCGATAATCCAATGTACAATAATTTTTTGTTGGTGCTGGGATACTCATTTGTTTATGTTTGAATCACTGTTTGGGGCTTTAATGCAGCACTGTCTGGCACCAAGGTAACATCCTGTTGACAAGACATTATGCTGTTTGAACCGGTCAAACCCTGAGGAACTTTATTTCAAATACCTGCCCCCCCCCCTCTCAACGTCTAAAACAGCGTCTTTCTGCACATTCCTAGTTACACACAGTCCTCATATCCCTCCTAGTTACACACAGCCCTCATATTCCTCCTAATTACACACAGTCCTCATCCCTCCTAGTTACACACAGTCCTCATATCCCTCCTAGTTACACACAGTCCTCATATCCCATAGTTGCACACAGTCATCATATCCCTCCTAGTTACACACAGTCCTCATATTCCTCCTAGTTACACACAGTCCTCATATCCCACCTAGTTACACACAGTCCTCATATCCCTCCTAGTTACACACAGTCCTCATAGCCGTCCTAGTTACACACAGTCCTCATATCCCTCCTAGTTACACACAGTCCTCATATCCCTCCCAGTTACACACAGTCCTCATATCCCTCCCAGTTACAGTTGGTAACAAAGACAATATTGTCACAAAGGAAAGATTAAATTACATACCTAGGTTCCATCCTAGAGGCAAATCTTTCCTGGGACAAAATGGCATCCAATGTAATAAAAAAAAGTCAACCAACGAACTAGATTCTTGTACCGGATCTCCTCTCTGGTAAACAAGAATACCCTGAAGACTCTGGCAGGAGCACTCATTGAAGGGTACTATGACTATGCTTGCACCTCATGGTACCAAAGCACCTCAAAGGCGCTAAAAACAAAATTATAAACATCACAAAACAAACTGGTCAGACTATTGCTTGACCTTACCCCTAGAACCCACCTCACCCCTGCTTGCTTTGACAACATAGGATGGCTTAGAGTAGATGACAGAGTACAGCAACTTGCAATGGGCCTGGTCTACAAGATACACTACACGACTAAGGTACCCATGTACATGTCAAAATACTTCCCAAAGCAAGGTCAGTGAATACCACGACCACAACACCAGAGGGAGCTCCACAAATCATGTTAAACCCAGATTCGGCTCAAACAAGGGACTAAACATGTTTAGCAATTATGCCACATCAATGTGGAATGCCCTACCCACAGCTGTAAAGGAATGTGAATCACTACCCACTTTTAAAACCACTCTCAAAGAACACCTACGGGAGACTGCAATTCGAAACCCGCCCCTGTAAATGTCCTAACCCAACCCCCTCCAATGTACAGTAAATGTTGATGATAGTGATAGTCAACCTGTAACTTGTTCTTGTCAGAGACCAGCAGGGCTGAGTCGTCCGCAAACAGGAACAAGTTGCAGTCACAAGCTGACGACATGTCATTTGCATAAATTAGGAACAGTAGCGGACCTAGTATGCTTCCTTGTGGAACACCACAGCTTACTGTGAGGGGGGGGGATAGGGTACCGTTTACCTCCACCATCTGCTCTCTCCCCTCCAGGTAGGATTGCATCCAGCTCACTGATAGACTATCAAAACCAATTGCTTTTAGCTTGTCAATCAGAATGGTGTGATTGACAGTGTCGAAGGCCTTTTGTAGGTCCAGCATGACCATGCCGCAGTATTTGCCCGCGTCCACCTCTTGTTTGATGTGGTCGTTTAAATAGAGAAGGCATGTGTCAGTGGAGTGGGATGTTCTGAAGCCAGATTGGAATTCGTAGATTAGATTTTTTTCCGCAAGGTATTTTTCGACCTGTTCGTATACAATTTTTTCCATGACTTTCGAGATGGAGGTAAGGATAGAAACAGGGCGGTAGTTGCCTGGGTCTAATTTACTGCCTTTTTTGTGCAGAGGGGTCACTCTCGCAATTTTGAAGTCCTTGGGGACGTGTCCCTGTTTTATGGAGAGGTTTATTATGTGTGTGATGACTGGGGTGATGGCGGCTGCTGAGTCTCTGAGGAATTTGGAGGGGATGTTGTCATGGCCAGTGGCCTTGTTAGGTTGGAGGGCGCTCAGTTTTTTGAGTACCTCATCTGTTGTTACCATTTCCAGTTTGAAGTCGTCTTTGTGGACCCCTAGGTTCTTGTAGTATGCTACTATGTGTTCTACCCCATAATGCCCTGAGTGGGAGGGTAGTTTGTTTACCAGTGTTGTGGCTATGTTTGTGAAGAAACTATTTAAGTAATTGGCTACATCCAGCTTTTCTGTGATGAGCGTGTTGTCCGTCTTTATGTTTATGTTTGAGAATCTGGTTTTAAGTTTTTTTTACTGCAGCCTAGTTGGTTATTGAGTAATTTCCAAAGTTCACGTGGTTTGTTTTTGTTTTCCTCGGTTTTGTCATTGATGAATTTAGTTTTTGCTGTTTTGATCATGGAGTTTACATCATTTCTTAGTCTGTTTCTTTCCAGTTTGAGTTCAGTCACGTGGGCTTGGAGTTCACTGCTCGTGCTTATGGTAAGCTTTGACTGACTTTTACGAAACTCAGAGCATTTTTTGTCTCTGGTTTTCATAGCGGTCAGTATTTCAGCGTGCATCCATGGCTCCGCGCAATCTTTTACCCTGGTGGTTCTTAGGGGGGCCATGTTGTTTAGTATCGTTGAAAATTTGGTTTTGAAGCCAAGCCATGTTTCTTCAACCAGTGTACCATTGAGCTCATCTGACCAGTCCAGACCCTCCAGTTCAAGGTTAAAGGCCTCGCTAGAGTAGGTTTTGAGGTCTCTAGATGTGACTGTTTTGTGACAGCCAGCCTTTTGTTTTAGCTTTTTGCGCGTACAGAATATCATATAATGATCACTTAACCCGCATGCTATAACCCCTTTATTGGCGATCTTGGACTTGTCAGAGGTCAGGATGAGGTCAATGGTAGTCTGAGTTGACTCACATACACGTGTGGGTTGTGTGATTAGCTGGCTGAGGCCGTGCAGATCACAAAACCTATTGTAGGATTTGAAGACGGTGCATCTTTTTGTTGCATATCCGTGTTCCAATCCCCAATAAGAATCATTTCTGTATCCTCAGCTCCAGCTAAGCACGCATCCAACACATCATAAAAGCCATTTTGGTCTGGCGGTCTGTAAATTGTGCCGACTAGAACAGATTTAGCCCTTTCAAATAGAATTTCTACAAAAACAGTTTCAATAGCCTCATGATCTAGGTCTGTACGGTTAATAAATTTGGTGTCTTTATGGATGTACATACAGACACCTCCTCCATGCCTGTTCCTGTCATTGCGGACTAAAGAATAGTTCTCCAATTCAATTTCCGGGTCTGTTACTGATGAGTATATTAGGACAAGTGCATGACAGTAAGGTTAGTTAGGGTTAGAGTTTATTTTATTTTATTTCAGATAATGATTGAAGAAGTGCGTCTTTAGTCGACGACGAAATATTGGACGGGTTTCGGCTGTCCTAACTGTGGTGGGAAGTTCGTTCCACCATTGTGGGGCAAGGACAGAGAATAGGCGACTTCTCTCCGATGACCCTCCCAGAGCTCGGAGGTCTGAGGCGGCCAGAAGATGGAGAGCGTAGAGGTCTTGAGGGTGTGTATAGAGACCATTGACCGGAGGTAGGCGGCAATACCTTCTTATAGGGAATTGTTACCTTATCATTTCATGGAGCTGTAATTTACACAACAAATTGATTCAATGTCACAGATGACATCACTAGTGGCCATATTCAAACTTATTTACTCTCAATAACATGTCAAATTACATGAATGTGAGGGCGGTCAGGTGGCATAGCGGAGATTGCGTTCGTCACCAAAATCGGAGGAAAAAGGAGGGGGGAAAAGATCAATAAAAAATTAAATAAAAAAATTACACGAATGTGTGCAAAACTGTTTAGAGCTTTTGGACGTGTGTGAGATTATGTGCAAAATAAATCAACATTGTTTTATGGTGAACTGCCCCTTTACAGTGAATATATAATTTTTAGTTAGTGTTGTGTTCATTCATAGTTAGACAGTAGAGGTTGAGTACTTTATTATTGAGTACTTTATTATCTAAATATGGTAAGTTAAGAGTGTTGTGTTCATTTTACTTGTTGTCTAGTGTTAGTCCTTGAATGAAGAGCTCAGTCAACTAGAGAATGACAGCATGTTGTCTAGTGTTAGTCCTTGTATGAAGAGCTCAGTCAACTAGAGAATGACAGCATGTTGTCTAGTGTTAGTCCTTGTATGAAGAGCTCAGTCAACTAAAGAATGACAGCATGTTGATTGATTGATTGATGACTTTATTAACAGATTGCAGAATGGGTACAATACAGTACGGCTCAATACAAACAATTGTTAAGGGGATACAGACCAGAAAAATACTTGTCTTGTTTACATTAGGGTCCCCCATTCTCAATTAATCAATAAATGTATGACATACAGATATACAGTACTGTTTCATCAAGACATTTATCACATGCAAGACATACACATATACAGTACTGTTTAAGAGAAAGAGACCATAAAAAAAAAATACAGTCGAAGGGGAAAAAACTGTATATTGGAGGGGGTTGGGGGTGGGGGGGGGTTTGGACATTTACCGGGGCCAGTGTCTAATTGCAGCCACCCGTAGGTGCTATTTGAGAGCGGTTTTGAAGGAGGGTAGGGATCCTCATTATTTTACGGCTGTGGGTAGGGCGTTCCACATTGTTGTGGCATAATTGCAAAACGTGTTTAGTCCCTTGTTTGAGCCGAATCTGGGTTGAACATGATTTGTGGAACTCCCTCTGGTGTTGTGGTCGTGGTATATTCACTGACCTTTGGGAAGTATTTCGACATGTAGGCTACATGGGTATCTTAGTGGTGTAGTGTATCTTGTAGACCAGGCCCATTGCAAGTTGCTGTAGTCTGTCGACGACTCTACTCTAAGGGGCCTTTCTCACTCAGGTATTGGGATCGAATCACCGCCCCGGGGCACGGGGGGGAGTTTTCTCACTCACCCCTTTTGGGATGCGAAACGGCGCCGATTCGTTTTACCCCCCGCTGAACGGGGCCAGTTGGATTAGGTGGTCTCGGAATCGGGCCGTGGGAGCGGGGGGCGTGACACACACAACGTTGTTACTGTCATGCTTGCTTGAATTTTGGGCAGATAAAACCACACTGGACAATACCCACAAAAACGATATTTATGGGCAATTTGAGAGTTCAGACCTCAACCAAAAACAAGCATGTGGAACCTCACAGCTCAGTGGATGAAAACATGAAGCCACATTACAAAGCACAGCACTTCTGGCTCGCATTAGGCCTGGCAATTTTTGTTTGCCATGCTATTTCTATACATTAGTTTCTTGTTTGAATGCATTTATTTCTATTAGACCAGTGGTGCCCAACCAGTCGGCCGTGGTCGACCAGTAGATCAATGACATTCAATATAATCGATGCAGCAATGTTACTAGTAAAAGGCTAAGCTAACTAGCGTTAGCCGTTAGCGCTATCGTTAACCCTGCAAAACGCTCAAAAGCGGACTCTACAACACCATCCATTTGTGATAAAATGGGGTGGGTTATATTGACAAGGCTTGACAACAGAGGTTCAAATATAACTTCATATTTATTGATAATTTGTTCATTTTATATCAGCATCCAGTCTCCGCAGTAGTGTTAAGACACTTCCTGTTTACATTTTCGAACGTGACATCATCGCCTACGGCAAGCGTAAACGCTCAAAAGGCAAACCGTAAACAGAACCCGAAGCGAACCAAGACCGCAGTGTGTACACAAACTAGAGGGGGGAGAGGGGGGGTTCGCACTCTGACCCGGAATGAGGACGGTACGGACCGGTACGGACAGAATGAGTGAGTGAGAAAGGCCCCTAATATAAGCCATCCTAGGTTGTCTAAATGGGCATTAACACCAGGGGGCAGTACTGGGTCTCAGGCTCATTTACTGGCAATCTAATTGTTTCATGTTGAGCTATAGATTGTGGATGAATACACACAGAAAGGTACACCTTGTCAATGTTTATGCTTTATTTGTTTTAAAAGAGACGACATAGATATTCATGCAGCGTTTCTCCATCCTCATTTCTTTGTTCTCCATCCACATCTCTTTCATCTCTTCTTGACGGTGTGGTCTGAGCGGTGACAGGTCTGGCAGGCTGTGGAGAGGAGGGTTGGGCCAGCCTCGGTGTTGGACAACGGACGGAGGTCACAGCGGCAGGCAGCAGTAGTAGTCTGGTAACAGGTGGGGCATGACGGGTTCCTCAAACGTTTATTGATCCGATCATGAACTGCCCTCCAGCTGGCTTGGTTGCACCATACCATACCATACTGTGCAAAAACTCTGTCAATCAACGCGTTTCTGAGGTTTAGAGGCAACGCATTTTTACCCTCCCGGCCGCTCCAGTTTACTTTGTGAACCCACTGTTGGAAGGTCGGAAAGCCAATAAGCATCATGAACATTCGCACTGCGTAATCATCAGGCCGCGGGGCGCCTTGCGCGTTACGAGCACAGTTGAAAGCCTTTTGCTCGTTCACTTCTGAAACACTCTGCAGGTGTATGTCGGGCAAGGCTTGACAAGGTGAAAGATCCAAGCATAGTGAGACTAGATCCGTCATCTCTACACAGTCATCTCTTGACGGTGTGGAAAGCTGGCGATTTGAAGTCTGAGCGGTGACAGGTCTGGCAGGCTGTGGAGAGGAGGGTTTCCCCTTGTCATCCTGTCGTTTAGGCAGCCTGGTACTTACAGCCTCTCTTTTCACCATACGGCGCTTGCTTTTTGGCTGGACATGACTTCCAATTCTCTTTCGCCCTCGATTTTCTTTCGCCTTTACCGGAGCCCCCATTAAACCTGGCCGGTCAACAGTAGTGATAAGTCTCTGAATGAAAGGAAATAGATGCATAAATCAGTGAATGATATCAGTGAATGAATAATACAAACACATATTTATAATAGGCTCCTAGTTACACACAGTCCTAAATTAATATATTTATTATAAATATAACGTCTTCATTAAATGATAAACAAATGAGTTTGAGAAGGAGCAGAAGGAAGCAGATTCTAGTCATCCTGCCCCTTCCTCACAATATCATACATACAACAAAATATCTTACAAACCTAAAATAACAAACAAAATAAACATCAATAAAAAATAACAAACATTTAGATTAGATTAATTAAAATATATTTAGTTTTTAAGAATTTGTATAAAGGATAGACGAAAATAAGCATGTGCTTCAGCCTATTCCTTTTTTTCCTCTGTCGTTGATTTTGGTGTGTGAGCTTGCCTTGTACATTAGTGATTTTTGTAAGTCCACATGGGTGTGTTTGATTTGTCTGTAAACAAGACCAAAAAATAAACTTCATTCATTCATTATGATATATATAAATTAGTAGTGCGGAGATAGGGTTGTTTTAAATTATAATTCGTTCTTTAAATCATATTTTCCCTCTCGATCCCTACATTTTATTTTGTATTACCTGGCAGTAGTACATTATTTATTGCTTTGAACATTGATTGATTGATTGAATTGATTGATTGAAAACTTTATTAACAGATTGCAGAATGGGTACAATACAGTACAGCTCAATACACACAATTGTTAAGGGGATGCAGACCAGAGAAAGACTTTTGTCTTGTTTACATCAGGGTCCCCCATTTTCAATTCATCAGGACATATATGACATACATAACATACAGATAGTCAGTACTGCTACATCTATACATTTATGACATACCAGATTTGCAAATACAGTACTGTTTGTGATACAGAAGGAGTCAAGAAAAGGGAGTATATACATTTGACGTAGAAACTGTACATTGGAGGAGGTTGGGTGGGGGGGGTTGGGTACATTGGGATATTGACAACCATACTGGGTAATTTACATTGGAGGTGGTTGGGGGGGGGGGGGCACACTGTATAAACACGTAAAACTGTACATTGAGGGGGGGGGGGGAGACACTGTACAAACAAACAAAATTGTACATTGGACTATTGACAAAACCATACTAGGTAAATTACTGTACATTGGAGGGGGTTGGGTTAGGATATTTACAGGGGCCAGTGTTGAATTGCAGTCTCCCGTAGGTGTCCCTTGAGAGAGGTTTTGAAAGTGGGTAGTGATCCACATTCCTTTACAGCTTTGGGTAGGGCGTTCCTCATTGATGTGGCATAATTGCGAAACGTGTTTAGTCCCTTATTTGAGCCGAATCTGGGTTTAACATGATTTGTGGAGCTCCCTCTGGTGTTGTGATCGTGGTATTCACTGACCTTTGGGAAGTATTTTGACATGTACATGGGTACCTTGGTCGTGTAGTGTATCTTGTAGACCAGGCCCATTGCAAGTTGCTGTACTCTGTCGTCTACTCTAAGCCATCCTAGGTTGTCAAAGTGGGCAGGGGTGAGGTGGGTTCTAGGAGTAAGGTCAAGCAGTAGTCTGACCAGTTTGTTTTGAGATGTTTGTAATTTTGTTTTTAGCGCCTTTGAGGTGCTTTGGTACCATGAGGTGCAAGCATAGTCGTAGTACCCCTGAATGAGTGCTCCTGCCAGAGTCTTCAGGGTATTCTTGTTTACCAGAGAGGAGATCCGGTACAAGAATCGAGTTCGTTGGTTGACTTTTTTTATTACATTGGATGCCATTTTGTCACAGGAGAGATTAGCCTCTAGGATGGAACCCAGGTAGGTAATTTCATCTTTCCTTGTGACAATATTGTCACCCACTGTAACTGAGAAGCCGTCGGTCTTGCTGAGTTTGTTATTTGAACCGAAGAGAATGGACTCTGTTTTGCCCATGTGTAATGATAGTTTGTTATCAGCGAGCCATATGCAGATTCTGCCTAGTTCCGAGCTGAGGGTTTTTTCAACCTGTAACTTGTTCTTGTCAGAGACCAGCAGGGCTGAGTCGTCCGCAAACAGGAACAAGTTGCAGTCACAAGCTGACGACATGTCATTTGCATAAATTAGGAACAGTAGCGGTCCTAGTATGCTTCCTTGTGGAACACCACAGCTCACTGTGAGGGGGGGGGATAGGGTACCGTTTACCTCCACCATCTGTTCCCTCCCCTCAAGGTAGGATTGCATCCAGCTCACTGATTGACAAGCTAAAAGCAATTGCTTTTAGCTTGTCAATCAGAATGGAGTGATTGACCGTGTCAAAGGCCTTTTGTAGGTCCAGCATGACCATGCCGCAGTATTTGCCTGCGTCCACCTCTTGTTTGATGTGGTCGTTTAAATAGAGAAGGCATGTGTCAGTGGAGTGGGATGTTCTGAAGCCAGATTGGAATTCGTAGATTAGATTTTTTTCCGCTAGGTACTTTTCGACCTGTTCGTAGACTATTTTTTCCATGACTTTCGAGATGGAGGTGAGAATAGAAACAGGGCGGTAGTTGCCTGGGTCTAATTTGCTGCCCTTTTTGTGCAGAGGGGTCACCCTCGCAATTTTGAAGTCCTTGGGGACGTGTCCCTGTTTTATGGAGAGGTTTATTATGTGTGTGATGATTGGGGTGATGGCGGCTGCTGAGTCTCTGAGGAATTTGGAGGGGATGTTGTCATGGCCAGTGGCCTTGTTAGGTTGGAGGGCGCTCAGTTTATTGAGTACCTCATCTGTTGTTACCATTTCCAGCTTGAAGTCGTCCTTGCGGACCCCTAGGTTTTTGTAGTAAGCTACTATGTGTTCTACCCCATAAAGCCCTGAGTGGGAGGGTAGTTTGTTTACTAGTGTTGTGGCTATGTTTGTGAAGAAAATGTTTAAGTAATTGGCTACATCCAGCTTGTCTGTGATGAGCGTGTTGTCCGTTTTTATGTTTATGTTTGAGAATCTGGTTTTAAGTTTTTTACTGCATCCTAGTTGATTATTGAGTAATTTCCAAAGTTCACGTGGTTTGTTTTTGTTTTCCTCAGTTTTGTCATTGATGAAATTCTTTTTTGCAGTTTTGATCATGGAGTTTACGTCGTTTCTTAGTCTGTTTCTTTCTAGTTTGAGTTCAGTCACGTGGTCACGTTGAGTTCACTGCTCATGCTTTTAGTAAGCTTTGACTGACTTTTACGAAACTCAGAGCATTTTTTGTCTCTGGTTTTCATAGCGGCCAGTATTTCGGAGTGCATCCACGGCTCAGCGCGATTTTTTACCCTGGTGGTTCTTAGGGGGGGCCATGTCGTTTAGTATTGTTGAGAATTTGGTTTTGAAACCATGCCATGTTTCTTCAACCAGTGTACCATAATTTGTGCAGTTCTGAATTTCACTATGTCCATACATTTCAATGTTTGTGTCTTAAAAAATAAATGATTATATGTGTAACCCGTGTGTTAACGGCTGCGTGGTGCTCTGGTGTGTGTGGTGACACCTGAGGAGGCAGTACTGTCTGCCAACCTGTGTGACGCACATCAGATGTACAAACGTTATAGGTTTGGTGTGCAGTTGCTTGGTTTCACATCTGACACAATAATGCACAAAAGAGTCAGCTGTGTGTGGCGACAGACTGGGCTCCCCTCATATAGGAAGAACCAAATTAATACAGACTTATGGGCTCCCCTCATATAGGAAGAACCTAATTAATACTGACTGGGCTCCCCTCATATAGGAAGAACCAAATTAATACAGACTGCGCTCCCCTCATATAGGAAGAACCAAATTAATACAGTAATGAAGTTAATTAATACAGTAATGATGAAGAAAGAGCACGGATATAGACGGATTATGCTAGCTATGACGAACTATATTAACATTAGCCCATTTTCTCCAAGACTAAACTAATAAAGAATGGGTTAGTGCTCTTGGATTTTCTGTAGCTTTAGTGGTCGAATATATAATACTGCACATACGAAACGTCCTATGATTCGATGTCCATTCAATTCATTACCGGGAATAATTAAAGTATTTCTGTAAGATCAACTTGTGAGACTGGCTTCCCAGGGTTGTTTTATTGCATTACCGTAAACCTGGAACTAATCGCGCAGCTCACCTCTGTGTACAAAGGTACTGTGTTCAGACACCAAACCCCAACACAGGTATAGATTCAAACTAAACAATGAAACGGGGCTGTTTTGGTGAAATTAGACCACATTAACCTGTTACATTTTCTCACGATACCCAACATGATTTACTATTCTTATCGCTTTTTTTGCAGTGTACGAAAAAACGGTAGGGTGCTCTTATAGGTATTTCCCCAAACTTCCACACAGTACATTAAATATGGCAATATAAGTGCGCATATTTCGTATATCATAAAGCTGTTGAATAAAAACATACCTTGGATTGTCTAGTGCTGTAAACGTTGTTGTCCATTCTGTCATCAACAGTCTAGCAGCTGCAGTAAGAACCTCGGAGCAGAATGAAGTGTGATGTTTCAAACACCACTTTATATGTAAAGGTGAGTCTCCCATTGGTGTCAATAATGTCCTCCATTCAGGAGGTGGAGTCTGACGTCACTTTAGTCTCGGTCCACCCGTATAGGGATTGATTGATTGAATTGATTGAAAAGTTTATTAACAGATTGCAGAATGGGTACAGTACAGTACAGCTCAATACATACAATTGTTAAGAGGATGCAGACCTGAGAAAGACTTTCGTCTTGTTTCCATCAGGGTCCCCCATTTTCAATTCATCTACGACATACAGATAGACAGTACTGCTACATCTATACATTTATGACATACCAGATTTTCAAATACAGTACTGTTTGTGATACTAAAAAAAATCCAGAAAAAGAGTGTATATACATTTGACATAGAAACTGTGCATTGGAGGAGGTTGGGTAGGTGGGGTGGGGCTGTACATTGGAGGTGGGGGGGGGGGAATGTATTCTCATTTACATTTTACATTTAGTCATTTAGCTGACGCTTTTATTTATTATCGGCTATTGTACTAATTCTGCATATAGGCAAGCTTTCCATTTTGCACAAAATAAGTTCCCTTCTATCACTAACATTATTGTTTAAGCATTTTTGGTTGAAATACAATTATACGTAATTATTTTACGAGTTGAGCTATAGATTGTTGTGGATGAATACACACAGAAAGGTACACCTTGCCAATGTTCATGCTTTATTTGTTTTAAACAAAACAATTTAGAAATGTGTCCCTTGGAAATACATTGTAATCTCAAGCGAGGTGGACCGGCCGGAAACAACAACAATGATGTAACACTACACCTAGGGGGTCAATTGGGTCAAAACGCTGAATCTCCAGATCTGTACCCCATCCAGATAGTTTGTTACATTATACATTCACAGAGAAGCCAAACCAAGGATGCGTTGGTATTTTTCTGGTTAAAGAAACTGACCATAGACAAATGCAACAACCTTATAAGTGCATGGTTTGGCAAAGGTTTTGCCATTAATTGAAGAGAATAATATGAGGTCAAAGCGGCAAATAGAAAAACAATTGTTTTTCATATTGTGTTTTAATAATTGTGTTTTAATCAAATCATAGAAACATACTGTAATTGTCCTAGTACTTTTCTTCAGCATGCATGGTTATTATGAGCAAACAAAATGTGTTAGATTGAACATTTGAAAACGTTCTCGATCTGCTCGGTCATAAGTGGAGATTTCCAAAAAGAGGACAGTCTGCCCCCAGCCTCAAGATCCTTAAAATATACTAGAAATTTACTCCGTGTTGAAAAATTGCATTTTTCCGCTAGGTACTTTTCGACCTGTTCGTAGACTATTTTTTCCATGACTTTCGAGATGGAGGTGAGAATAGAAACAGGGCGGTAGTTGCCTGGGTCTAATTTGCTGCCCTTTTTGTGCAGAGGGGTCACCCTCGCAATTTTGAAGTCCTTGGGGACGTGTCCCTGTTTTATGGAGAGGTTTATTATGTGTGTGATGATTGGGGTGATGGCGGCTGCTGAGTCTCTGAGGAATTTGGAGGGGATGTTGTCATGGCCAGTGGCCTTGTTAGGTTGGAGGGCGCTCAGTTTATTGAGTACCTCATCTGTTGTTACCATTTCCAGCTTGAAGTCGTCCTTGCGGACCCCTAGGTTTTTGTAGTAAGCTACTATGTGTTCTACCCCATAAAGCCCTGAGTGGGAGGGTAGTTTGTTTACTAGTGTTGTGGCTATGTTTGTGAAGAAAATGTTTAAGTAATTGGCTACATCCAGCTTGTCTGTGATGAGCGTGTTGTCCGTTTTTATGTTTATGTTTGAGAATCTGGTTTTAAGTTTTTTACTGCATCCTAGTTGATTATTGAGTAATTTCCAAAGTTCACGTGGTTTGTTTTTGTTTTCCTCAGTTTTGTCATTGATGAAATTCTTTTTTGCAGTTTTGATCATGGAGTTTACGTCGTTTCTTAGTCTGTTTCTTTCTAGTTTGAGTTCAGTCACGTGGTCACGTTGAGTTCACTGCTCATGCTTTTAGTAAGCTTTGACTGACTTTTACGAAACTCAGAGCATTTTTTGTCTCTGGTTTTCATAGCGGCCAGTATTTCGGAGTGCATCCACGGCTCAGCGCGATTTTTTACCCTGGTGGTTCTTAGGGGGGGCCATGTCGTTTAGTATTGTTGAGAATTTGGTTTTGAAACCATGCCATGTTTCTTCAACCAGTGTACCATAATTTGTGCAGTTCTGAATTTCACTATGTCCATACATTTCAATGTTTGTGTCTTAAAAAATAAATGATTATATGTGTAACCCGTGTGTTAACGGCTGCGTGGTGCTCTGGTGTGTGTGGTGACACCTGAGGAGGCAGTACTGTCTGCCAACCTGTGTGACGCACATCAGATGTACAAACGTTATAGGTTTGGTGTGCAGTTGCTTGGTTTCACATCTGACACAATAATGCACAAAAGAGTCAGCTGTGTGTGGCGACAGACTGGGCTCCCCTCATATAGGAAGAACCAAATTAATACAGACTTATGGGCTCCCCTCATATAGGAAGAACCTAATTAATACTGACTGGGCTCCCCTCATATAGGAAGAACCAAATTAATACAGACTGCGCTCCCCTCATATAGGAAGAACCAAATTAATACAGTAATGAAGTTAATTAATACAGTAATGATGAAGAAAGAGCACGGATATAGACGGATTATGCTAGCTATGACGAACTATATTAACATTAGCCCATTTTCTCCAAGACTAAACTAATAAAGAATGGGTTAGTGCTCTTGGATTTTCTGTAGCTTTAGTGGTCGAATATATAATACTGCACATACGAAACGTCCTATGATTCGATGTCCATTCAATTCATTACCGGGAATAATTAAAGTATTTCTGTAAGATCAACTTGTGAGACTGGCTTCCCAGGGTTGTTTTATTGCATTACCGTAAACCTGGAACTAATCGCGCAGCTCACCTCTGTGTACAAAGGTACTGTGTTCAGACACCAAACCCCAACACAGGTATAGATTCAAACTAAACAATGAAACGGGGCTGTTTTGGTGAAATTAGACCACATTAACCTGTTACATTTTCTCACGATACCCAACATGATTTACTATTCTTATCGCTTTTTTTGCAGTGTACGAAAAAACGGTAGGGTGCTCTTATAGGTATTTCCCCAAACTTCCACACAGTACATTAAATATGGCAATATAAGTGCGCATATTTCGTATATCATAAAGCTGTTGAATAAAAACATACCTTGGATTGTCTAGTGCTGTAAACGTTGTTGTCCATTCTGTCATCAACAGTCTAGCAGCTGCAGTAAGAACCTCGGAGCAGAATGAAGTGTGATGTTTCAAACACCACTTTATATGTAAAGGTGAGTCTCCCATTGGTGTCAATAATGTCCTCCATTCAGGAGGTGGAGTCTGACGTCACTTTAGTCTCGGTCCACCCGTATAGGGATTGATTGATTGAATTGATTGAAAAGTTTATTAACAGATTGCAGAATGGGTACAGTACAGTACAGCTCAATACATACAATTGTTAAGAGGATGCAGACCTGAGAAAGACTTTCGTCTTGTTTCCATCAGGGTCCCCCATTTTCAATTCATCTACGACATACAGATAGACAGTACTGCTACATCTATACATTTATGACATACCAGATTTTCAAATACAGTACTGTTTGTGATACTAAAAAAAATCCAGAAAAAGAGTGTATATACATTTGACATAGAAACTGTGCATTGGAGGAGGTTGGGTAGGTGGGGTGGGGCTGTACATTGGAGGTGGGGGGGGGGGGAATGTATTGTGATGTGAATGGGCCGAAGTGATGACGTCACGAGCAGGGACTCAAGTGGCTCATTATTGAACGCAGGTGTTTTTTGATTGTGTGCTGGATGAGACGCTGAGACTGTTTGATAAGCCGGTGGGTCTCAGAGATCGAGGTTGGAGCACGCACGCAGTAACCAGACTCTGTTAGGGCCCGGGGGGTGGGGTCGATCGTGGAGAGTTATCCGCCGGCGATGAAGACAAGCTAGATAGCCGTCCATAGTTCCCGGTAGCAAGAGGAGGGGAGGCTTAACCTCCTGGAGATAGTTAGGGACGGGACATAGAGGGTCTGAGTTACATCGCTCCCAAAAGACTTTATACTCGGCTCGTCCTCGCGGACACCGAGTACGTTACCAGGTTACCAATCCAACTGTATCCTGGAGGACCACCGTGTGCCGGAACATTCGTCCGGAGAGTGGACGGGGTCCAACGCTTCGACCCTCGGGGGGGGTCGCGCCGTGCGGCGAGTTAAGTCCACTGTTACCCACACTTGCACTTAATATAGGATTTTGTATTACAGTCTATTTTTATAACTGTGTAGGCCTACTGTATATATATATATTGTATATGGGATATTGTGTAATTTCTATTTACCTTATCTGTATGATATCGTGCCCTTAATTAACCTGCATATTCGACTAGTCCTTTTATATGCCCTATTTATTATATAGCCCAGGCTGGTATATATTGTATAGATATTGTGTGACCCATTGAAGGGGAACAGGGGAAGCAAGCGGGAGGGGTAATTCGGACCTGGGGGAGTCTGCTATAATTAGTGTGTTCAATTGATCCATTTTCTACCGGTGCCTATTTGGGAGTGTGATTAGCGGGCCGTGTGTGTGATTAGGCTTCCCCTTTGTATAAACGTGCCGTGCCTCTTAAAGAGGGTGTTTTGACGTGGGTTACTGTAATAGGATGTATCCATGCATGTTCATAATTGCGTGCCTCATATCAGAGGGTGACTGAGTTACGGTTGCAGACGACCTTTACGTGGTCCGATTAGTCCCCCCAATTAGAGACCCCTAGTACCTGTATGAATTGGGTGTTGTAATAAAGTGTCTTATTAGACGTGAGGCCGTACCAAGTGAGAGAGGTGGCGGAGGGTACAGCGAGAGGGTGGCTGATAGCGGTAGGCGAGGCCCTAGATATTCACATGGACCAGAGCTGGTCGGATAAAGTGTGTGTGACTATTGTTGTACAGTGCATGTACCGTACCTCGTTCAAACTAAGGGTTGTTGCCCATATCTAAAGTGTGCTGTGAGATGTGCTCCACCTAGAGGTGAAGGGTTTACCTATAGATGTGATAGTGCTGTAGTGCTGTAATGTATAGAGTGATTAACTTAGAGGTGATATAAATTTACCTAGGGGACGTCTGTCTATACCTGCTGCATTCTCTGGTCCTGTTAAACCCTGCATGTCACAGAAGGGAAAGATGTATTGGCTTCATGGCTCATAGGTTTTAATTAATAGCTCAGATCATTGTTTAGCATAGGACTTAAATAAATAAAGTTGGTATCCCTTGTAAACCCGGTTGTGATGTTGGTTATTTCAGGCATCTGGATAAATAGCAGTTTCCCTGCTAAGTAGCAGTTTCTCCTGCTACTGGTATAACTCACGTATTTATTACATTGGTGACAGCGGTGGGATATAGAAAAATATGCCTGGAGATAACCAACCGCCGGCTGAGGCCGGCTCAAGTCGATCAGACTCGTCTCCTTCCCCTAGTAGTAATCTGGCTATGTCCCGACCCATTTTTATGCCTGAGACTTTCACTGGTGCCGGCCGGGAATGGTCTGATTGGGCTGAACAGTTTGAAATGGCCGCGGGGGTTAATAATTGGAGCGAAACATTGAGACTAAAATTTATGAGTCTTCTCTTGTCAGGTCGAGCCCGAGAGGTATATGGTGGGTTATCGGCCGCCGCTAAAGCTAATTATGCCTTACTCAAAGAAGCCATGGGTAGATGCTTAGAACCATGTGATAGTGATGATTGGAGCAGGGCCACCTTCTCTTCTCGTAAAAGGTTACATAAGGAGAATATCCGAGAATTTGGTATTGCGCTTCGGAGGCTGGTTGTTAAAGCGTACCCCTCAGCGGACGCCCACACCCAAGATTTATTGGCTAAGGATCATTTTATTTCTAATGTTGGGAATGGGGAATTGCGAGTTAGCCTTCGCAGTGCCAAACCTACAACCTTAGAGGATGCCATTAATCTTGCTGCAGAATTGGAGCTGATTAGGGAGTTGGAGGGCAGTAAATTGGCCTCTGATGCACAGGTGCGTGGAGTCACTGAGCAATCTGGGCGTGACAAACAAATGGATACGCTGCTGGGGGTCGTAGAGGGCCTGCGGCAGGAAGTTAAGTCTCTGAAAATCACTGTACAGACTATAGCCAATCCAAGCCAATCTGTTCCTAAACCTACACCTCCCGTGTCTGCTCCCCTTCCATACTCTGTTAGTGCCCCCACTCCCCAGACTAGATGTGAGGGAGAAAGAGAGAGGGGTTGCTGGGAATGTGGGTGTAATCGTCACTTCAGACGCGACTGTCCTTATTTAAAGGGAAACTAGAGGGGGTGTGCACAGAGGGTCCAATGCCCGCCCCCATTTCTGAGTCTACTGTGGCCCCTGACAGCTTGAAGGGTGGTTCGGGATATCTCCAAGCTAAGATAGGTGGGTTAGACTGTCATGTACTTGTAGATACTGGAGCTTCTAGCTCTGTCATTCCTAAACAACTGTGGCTCTCTGCTACAAAAGGGGGATGTGATCTGTTAGATTATGTTGGCCAGGCTACAGCAGCTAATGGGGGGGGGATGAGCATTCTGGGATGCTGGCAGACGGTATGTCAACTGGAGTCACTCGCGCTGGTAGCAACATTTTTGGTTGCTGATATTCCCTCTGATGAGATTTTGCTTGGATTTGATTTTCTTTCAACATATGGTGCGGTGGTTGATTTGGGAAAGAAACAATGTCAGATAATGGGCAGGAAATTTCCCCTGGTTGACCCTAACCCCTCATTAGAGCCTCAGGCTGTGACAGTGTTGTCTGACACCCTGGTGCCCCCACGCAGTGAAATAATTATTTTGGGTCAAGTCCAGAGCAGATGGGGAGATTATGCAGCAGCAATGCTGGAACCCTCCACTTCCATTTCCAAACAGTGTGATGTTTTGGTAGCTCGGGTGGTATGCAGAGTCCAGCAGGGCACATTACCAGTGAGGGTTATTAATGTCACTAATGAGGAGATTATGCTAAAACGTGGCATGAAAATAGGCACCCTATTCACTGATATTGAAATAGAGGAAGGGGGGGCGGAGCTGCATGACGAGAGGGAGGGGGAAAAAACCTTGCAGCCTTGGACAGTTGATACACTCATGCGTCAGTTTGGCGTGGAGGAGAGGGGTCTTGCCTCTGACGAGTTAAAGGCAGTCAGAGAGATACTGCACAAGAACCTCACTGTGTTTAGTCAGGGGGAGACTGACTTAGGCAGGACTCCTCTGACCCCGCATGAGATTGATACAGGGGATGCAAAGCCAATAAAAATGCACCCCAGAAGGGTTCCCCTCCATTTACAGCAAGAGGTGACGAGCCACTTGAAGCAAATGCTCGATAGTGGGATAGTTCGGCCATCTTGTAGCCCCTGGGCGTCTCCCATTGTACTGGTAAAAAAGAAAGGGGGTGGGCTCCGGTTCTGTGTTGATTATAGGAAACTCAATGAGGTTACTAGAAAGGACGCATACCCCCTCCCTAGGATTGATGATGCCCTGGACAGCCTTTGTCATGCTTGTTGGTTTTCCACCCTGGATTTAGCGAGCGGCTATTGGCAGGTGGAAGTAGACCCGAAAGACCGCCATAAAACTGCATTCACCACCCGTCAGGGGCTATTTGAGTTCAATGTGATGAGTTTTGGCCTTTGCAATGCACCCAGCACTTTTCAGAGGTTGATGGACCTAATTCTGGCTGATCTGCAGTGGACTACCTGCTTAGTGTATTTGGATGATATAATTGTGTTTGGGCGCACTTTCCATGAACATCTAACACGTCTGAGTGGTGTGCTGGAAAAACTTCAGCAGGCCAACCTTAAGGTTAAACCATCCAAGTGTGACTTGTTTTCAACAAGAGTCCAGTACCTCGGACATGTAATCTCTAGTGAGGGAGTGGAGCCAGATGCTGCTAAAGTGGAGGCAGTCAGAGAGTGGCCTGTTCCTACCAGCCAGACTGAGGTTAAGAGTTTTTTGGGATTAGCCTCCTATTATAGGCGCTTTGTGAAAGGGTTTGCTGACATTGCCCGGCCTCTGCACCAGTTGACAGAAAAGGGGAGGCACTTTCGCTGGAGTGAGGACTGTCAGGGAGCCTTTGAGCAGCTCAAGTGTAGTTTGATTACCACCCCTGTGTTGGCTTATCCCGACCCCAGTAAACCATTTATCCTGGATACGGATGCAAGTGACGTGGGGATTGGGGCAGTATTGTCTCAAGAGGAGGGAGGACTCGAGAGAGTAATAGCATATGCTAGCAGGGCTCTTACAAAACAGGAACGTAAATATGCCACCACTAAGAAAGAACTTCTGAGTATGGTAGCGTTTACCAAATACTTCAAGCACTATTTGTTGGGTAGGGAATTTGTGTTGCGAACTGACCACAATTCTCTCCGTTGGCTTCATAACTTTCAGGACTTGGAGGGGCAGTTGGCTCGTTGGCTTGAACAATTGGCCAATTTCCAGTATAAAATTGTGCATCGTCCAGGCAAGCTACACAGCAATGCTGATGCCCTTTCTAGGCTGCCGGCTTTTTTGGAAAAAGAAAAATCTGACCAGAAGGCCTCTCAGGCAATAACAGACAGGGCTGCTGTAAGGATGTGCGCAGTACAGGAAGCTCTGCCTTCTGTAGTGTCCAGTGGGGAAAAAGAGACTGATGAGTTAACCGATGCACAGATGGCCGATAGTGAGTTAAGACAAATAATTCATTTTAAAAATCAGGTTGGTTCTGGTGCAATACCGGTAGACGCTGGCCTGCAGAATTATGCTACTGTGTGGAGTCAGCTCCAGGTGCAGGGGGATAGGCTGGTGCGGATTCCTCCTGCAAATTCCGATGCAGCCTCTCGGGTACAGGTGGTGCTCCCGCAGTCAATGGTGCCTGGGGTTTTAGAGCAGCTGCACAATGTCTCCACCGGGGGGCACTTGGGGGTGCAGAAGCTGCAAGGGAAAGTTAAAGACCGGTTCTATTGGCCAGGCTGGTTTGGCGATGTCAAGAGATGGGTTAGAGAATGTGTCGATTGTGGTTCAAGGAAGAGTCAGGGGAAGCGGCCATGTGCACCCTTACAGACCTCCAGGGTATCTAGGCCTTTTGAACGGGTGGCACTCGACATTCTTGGCCCCCTCCCCGAGACCCCTGGGAAAAATAAATATATTTTGGTTGTGGGGGACTATTTTTCCAAATGGACAGAGTCTTTTCCATTGCCTAATCAGGAAGCACGGACAATTTCCAAAGTCTTGACCGAGGAGTGGGTGTGTCGTTTTGGGGCGCCAAGGAGTATCCACTCCGACCAAGGTCGTAACTTCGAGTCAAACCTATTCAGGGAGTTATGTAGGCTTCTGCACATGCAGAAAACAAGGACATCCCCCTACCACCCCCAGTCAGATGGCCTGGTGGAGCGCTTTAATCGAACCCTTTTGTCCATGTTGGCTCTCTTTGTGGAGGACAATCAGTTAAACTGGGACACACTGTTGCCTTATGTTATGTTGGCCTATCGTAGTAGTGTGCATGCTAGCACCTCCTTCACCCCATATAAAGTACTGTTTGGACAGGAAATTGTTCTACCAGTAGATATTATGCTGAAGGTGGGCAATCAGGAGTCCTGTGACTCGGTGGACAATTATGTGTCTAGGTTGCGGGATACATTGTCCACGGTGGTGGAAGCAGTTAAAAGGCACCAGGCCAGGGCCTCGGAACAGCAGAAAAAGTCCTATGACTTTAGGGCCAATTTTCAATATTATTCCGAGGGGGAATTGGTTTGGGTTCAGAATAAGGCCAGGAAGCGTGGGGTGTGTCCCAAGCTCCAGAGGCGGTACAAAGGTCCCTTTAGAGTGGTGGAGAGGGTGACCGATGTGCTTTATAGGCTAGTGCTAGTGGAGGGAGGGCCGGAGAGTGTGGTTCACTTCAACCGACTCAAACCTTTCACCTCTTCTTTGACAGCCCCGTTAAATCCAGTACCAGCATCCAGGAGATCTAATCCGAGGAGTGGGCCAAACCTGGCCAGCCGGCGTCAGTCCTCGGGGTTCCCGTTTGGTGCCAGTTGGGTCGGCCATCGATCGTCCAGCCGGGATGGCTCTGCGGGGGGGAGGCCACCACCGGAGGACCAGACAGGCGTTGATCGGGGGCCGGAGGACGCAGACGGAGCACAGGAGGAGCCAGTGGACCGGATCGGCGGCGAGGGTGGACCGGAGGACGCAGAAGGAGCACAGGAGGCCCCAGGAGACCAGACCGCCAGTGATCGGGGGCCGGAGGAAGCAGAGGGGACACAGGGGGCTCCTGCGGCGACTGAAGCTGCGCCCCAGTCGGAGGTGGTGGTGTCCAGTCCGGGGCTGCAGGAAGGTCGGCCTGCAGGGTCTGTCGAGGAGGGACGTCCAGTACGCCAGCGGAGGGTACCCCGTTGGTCTGTAGACTACGACATGTCGGCATAGGACTCGAGGACGAGTCCTTTCTTTAAGGGGGGGGAAAGTGTGATGTGAATGGGCCGAAGTGATGACGTCACGAGCAGGGACTCAAGTGGCTCATTATTGAACGCAGGTGTTTTTTGATTGTGTGCTGGATGAGACGCTGAGACTGTTTGATAAGCCGGTGGGTCTCAGAGATCGAGGTTGGAGCACGCACGCAGTAACCAGACTCTGTTAGGGCCCGGGGGGTGGGGTCGATCGTGGAGAGTTATCCGCCGGCGATGAAGACAAGCTAGATAGCCGTCCATAGTTCCCGGTAGCAAGAGGAGGGGAGGCTTAACCTCCTGGAGATAGTTAGGGACGGGACATAGAGGGTCTGAGTTACATCGCTCCCAAAAGACTTTATACTCGGCTCGTCCTCGCGGACACCGAGTACGTTACCAGGTTACCAATCCAACTGTATCCTGGAGGACCACCGTGTGCCGGAACATTCGTCCGGAGAGTGGACGGGGTCCAACGCTTCGACCCTCGGGGGGGGTCGCGCCGTGCGGCGAGTTAAGTCCACTGTTACCCACACTTGCACTTAATATAGGATTTTGTATTACAGTCTATTTTTATAACTGTGTAGGCCTACTGTATATATATATATTGTATATGGGATATTGTGTAATTTCTATTTACCTTATCTGTATGATATCGTGCCCTTAATTAACCTGCATATTCGACTAGTCCTTTTATATGCCCTATTTATTATATAGCCCAGGCTGGTATATATTGTATAGATATTGTGTGACCCATTGAAGGGGAACAGGGGAAGCAAGCGGGAGGGGTAATTCGGACCTGGGGGAGTCTGCTATAATTAGTGTGTTCAATTGATCCATTTTCTACCGGTGCCTATTTGGGAGTGTGATTAGCGGGCCGTGTGTGTGATTAGGCTTCCCCTTTGTATAAACGTGCCGTGCCTCTTAAAGAGGGTGTTTTGACGTGGGTTACTGTAATAGGATGTATCTATGCATGTTCATAATTGCGTGCCTCATATCAGAGGGTGACTGAGTTACGGTTGCAGACGACCTTTACGTGGTCCGATTAGTCCCCCCAATTAGAGACCCCTAGTACCTGTATGAATTGGGTGTTGTAATAAAGTGTCTTATTAGACGTGAGGCCGTACCAAGTGAGAGAGGTGGCGGAGGGTACAGCGAGAGGGTGGCTGATAGCGGTAGGCGAGGCCCTAGATATTCACATGGACCAGAGCTGGTCGGATAAAGTGTGTGTGACTATTGTTGTACAGTGCATGTACCGTACCTCGTTCAAACTAAGGGTTGTTGCCCATATCTAAAGTGTGCTGTGAGATGTGCTCCACCTAGAGGTGAAGGGTTTACCTATAGATGTGATAGTGCTGTAGTGCTGTAATGTATAGAGTGATTAACTTAGAGGTGATATAAATTTACCTAGGGGACGTCTGTCTATACCTGCTGCATTCTCTGGTCCTGTTAAACCCTGCATGTCACAGAAGGGAAAGATGTATTGGCTTCATGGCTCATAGGTTTTAATTAATAGCTCAGATCATTGTTTAGCATAGGACTTAAATAAATAAAGTTGGTATCCCTTGTAAACCCGGTTGTGATGTTGGTTATTTCAGGCATCTGGATAAATAGCAGTTTCCCTGCTAAGTAGCAGTTTCTCCTGCTACTGGTATAACTCACGTATTTATTACAGTATTCTCATTTACATTTTACATTTAGTCATTTAGCTGACGCTTTTATTTATTATCGGCTATTGTACTAATTCTGCATATAGGCAAGCTTTCCATTTTGCACAAAATAAGTTCCCTTCTATCACTAACATTATTGTTTAAGCATTTTTGGTTGAAATACAATTATACGTAATTATTTTACGAGTTGAGCTATAGATTGTTGTGGATGAATACACACAGAAAGGTACACCTTGCCAATGTTCATGCTTTATTTGTTTTAAACAAAACAATTTAGAAATGTGTCCCTTGGAAATACATTGTAATCTCAAGCGAGGTGGACCGGCCGGAAACAACAACAATGATGTAACACTACACCTAGGGGGTCAATTGGGTCAAAACGCTGAATCTCCAGATCTGTACCCCATCCAGATAGTTTGTTACATTATACATTCACAGAGAAGCCAAACCAAGGATGCGTTGGTATTTTTCTGGTTAAAGAAACTGACCATAGACAAATGCAACAACCTTATAAGTGCATGGTTTGGCAAAGGTTTTGCCATTAATTGAAGAGAATAATATGAGGTCAAAGCGGCAAATAGAAAAACAATTGTTTTTCATATTGTGTTTTAATAATTGTGTTTTAATCAAATCATAGAAACATACTGTAATTGTCCTAGTACTTTTCTTCAGCATGCATGGTTATTATGAGCAAACAAAATGTGTTAGATTGAACATTTGAAAACGTTCTCGATCTGCTCGGTCATAAGTGGAGATTTCCAAAAAGAGGACAGTCTGCCCCCAGCCTCAAGATCCTTAAAATATACTAGAAATTTACTCAAACAAGATGCCTTATCATTTTAATATATTTAAGTATGCCTCTCTATAACCAAAGTTATTCAACATGCTTTATTATGCATAAAGTAATCTCTCTGACAAAATCTCACGAAAATAACTAATAACAAAATAATAGCTCTTTTCAACTTGATTCAAATTTCAAGTCTTACTGGACAAAATATATATAATAATATATAAAAAAATATATATCTTTATATCTTTTCAATGTAATGGAAATGATAAAAGAGTAACCACCCAAAGATAATAATTTAAAAGTGCACTATGCAGTTTCAGATTTGTCTACATTTGCATAACTTGCAATTAAGTGTACAGAACGCATGTATTACATATGTAATCCTTAGTTAGAATGATTGTATCATAAGGATCTTATATCGTCATAAATCAAACCAAAACAAATGTTGAGGCATCAAAATAGTTTTAAATGATTTTCTTTCTCTCTCTCATAGCTGCATACTCAATCGATTGGGTCAACTTTGCCATCAAACTGTGAGCGTAGAGCCTTCCACAAAAGCAAGTCTTCTCTGGGAATACGTCACACGCAACAAATATCTGTTGAATGTCGGATATTGCGTATAGGCTAGACATCATAACCTGGACTATACAGTATATAGAGAGAAGGAATAAAACGCTGTGAGACAGGATTCGTGTATCAAGGAAGCAACATTTTTATTTGTGAAGGTCGCTCTTATATACACACACTCAGCTGGTATTAATGTGTCCATCACTCAGCTGGTGTCAATCAGTCAATCACTCTGAATGGATGACGGGAGAGCACACTCATTATAGTCAACAATATCAATTCGTAAATTTAAGTACATCATAATGGTCCCGTGAAAAACAATGAAACCCCGCAAAAGAGGACGTTTGGTCAATGTGCTTGTTGAATAACAATGATGGAAATGCTGGTCTGGAATGCTGAATTGCTTTGGAATGCATTTTTTTAATTGAAATGAGTGGGCACAGATAAAGTCATTATTATGTATTTATGCCAAGATGAACGACGGCCCATCAGTGCATCGCAACACATTTAACGGCCGCCTGTCGGCAGGGTTCGACCCCCCCCCCATGGAATGTTAAGTGATCATTTTGGCAACTTCTCCATGGAATCTGGGGGGCAATCATGTTATAGTGAATGAGGTCCAATGAGGTAAATGGAAGATTGCTCCACTTCTACAACTCCCATTAGCATGTTCTTGGTATCTATGGACATCTATGGATCTCAGGGAATGTATTCCCAGTATCAGAAATATTGTGTCTGTTACTAGGCTTGAGTAAATTGTAATGAACCAAAGGAGAATATCAATTATATATATTTTTTTTTTCATCTTTGACTGTGAATAACACCATGGTAACATTTGACCACCTGAACAATTGTCACTGAGCTCATTCAGCACCTTCTTGAGATCATGTGTACAACGGTTTGATCTCCCCATCCCCCTCTGGAATGTTGAATTTAAATGCAAATTAAAGCAATTGTGTGATGCAGACGGCTGTAAATGTGCGGTGACGTGGGGCGGACCGTCGGAATTTTAAGAGGTTCAAACATGAATGTAAGATGAATAGATCTGGAGGCCAGGGCTACAATTTTTTTTTTAAATAAATAAATTCAACCTGCTTTATTGTAAGAGCTCAGTCAGTCAACTAGGGAATGGCAGCATTATTGTTAGTCCTATAGGAGCTCAGTCAGTCAACTAGAGAATGGCAGCATTATTGTTATAGTGTTAGTCCTTGTAACAAGAGCTCAGTCGTTTCGCAATTATGCCACATCAATGTGGAACGCCCTACCCACAGCTGTAAAGGAATGTGAATCACTACCCACTTTCAAAACCACTCTCAAAGAGTACCTACGGGAGACTGCAATTCTAAACTGGCCCCTGTACACTGTAAACCCGAATAAGTTTCCAGAACTTAAAAAAATTGAGGCCATCCCATGCCTCAATTTTTTTAAGTTGATAAACTCAAATGTTTTCAGTTGGCTAAGACTTACAATTCTCAGTTAAGGCAACTCAAATATGGTCTGTTACTGTGACTTAAGGTTCTCAGTTAAGTCAAATCAAATATGGTCAGTTACTCTGACTTACAGTTCTCAAGTGGAGTCAACTCAAATATGTTCAGTTACTGTGACTTACAGTTCTCAGTTAAGGCAATTCAAATATATTCAGTTACTGTGACTTAAGGTTCTCAAGTGGTGTCAACTCAAATATGTTCAGTTACTGTGACTTACAGTTCTCAGTTAAGGCAATTCAAATATATTCAGTTACTGTGACTTAAGGTTCTCAAGTGGTGTCAACTCAAATATGTGCAGTTACTGTGACTTACAGTTCTCAGTTAAGGCAATTCAAATATATTCAGTTACTGTGACTTAGGGTTCTCAAGTGGTGTCAACTCAAATATGTTCAGTTACTGTGACTTACAGTTCTCAGTTAAGGCAATTCAAATATATTCAGTTACTGTGACTTAAGGTTCTCAAGTGGTGTCAACTCAAATATGTTCAGTTACTGTGACTTACAGTTCTCAGTTAAGGCAGTTCAAATATGTTCAGTTACTGTGACTTAAGGTTCTCAAGTGGTGTCAACTCAAATATGTTCAGTTACTGTGACTTACAGTTCTCAGTTAAGGCAATGCAAATATATTCAGTTACTGTGACTTAAGGTTCTCAAGTAGTGTCAACTCAAATATGTTCAGTTACTGTGACTCACAGTTCTCAGTTAAGGCAGTTCAAATATGTTCAGTTACTGTGACTTAAGGTTCTCAAGTGGTGTCAACTCAAATATGTTCAGTTACTGTGACTTACAGTTCTCAGTTAAGGCAGTTCAAATATGTTCAGTTACTGTGACTTAAGGTTCTCAAGTGGAGGCAACTCAAATATGTTCAGTTACTGTGACTTAAGGTTCAACCTTAAATCCATGTGATTAAGTTAACAGAACTCAACGACATTGAGGCCATCCCATGCCTCATTTCTTTTAAGTTAATCAACTCAAATTTTTAAGTTAATCAACTCAAATATTTGCAGTTACTATAACTTAAGGTTCAGTTTTAAAATCCATGTGAAAAAGTTAACAGAAAAATAACTACACAAGCACATTATATCAACTTCAAACAACTCTTTTATTTTTTTCTATTCAAAGAGTATAAAAGAGTATACATATATAATCTGTATGTTAGCAATGTACAATAACACTGTAAACACCGTACACTGTTTTTGGACTATATATGTTAACAATACCGACCAGGTATTAGTGCCTTGCAAAGTGCAGATATGAAGTTTTCCCCTTTTTTTTTATGCATTTAGGAGGTTTTGTTCTTCATCGAAACTATTTATCTTACAAAAACATTGTGTTACAACTTCAAACTCTTTATATTTATTTCTATTCAAAGAGTATACATCTATTTATCTTACAAAAACATTGTGTTGCCCTCTACAACATTATGGCAATGTTAAAATTGAAAATATATATATATAGAAAATATATATAGAAAATAAATACATGCATGTTATAACATGTACATACAATGTAATGTATATTACACATTTAATCCCTCTGGTCACAATAGTGTAATAATGTTTGTTATAAGGCTCTGAAAATGTTACTGAATGATGTATCAATGTATTTCCAGCAAATGTTGAAATAATAAAGGGTCTCAATATGTGCAGTGCACATGACCAGAGCCGTTTACATCCTGGCTGAATTACTCAAATTTGTATAGTGTGGTCATAGAATGAGCAAACATGTTGACGGCAACTATTGTGACCGTTGGGATAACACAGTGTATCTATGTACAGTACAGAATAAAATGTATAGATTATCTGAAAATTGTCAATCCGCTTGGCACATGTAAAATTCACAAACGTTGTGCTGTATATTGGGTCCTGCCAATGTGGAACCAAAATACCAACCCACATTACATGCTATACAGCTGGCAATACTGTTAATAGTGCACATACCTACATATGGAAATGCAGCTGCATGTATTTGCTCCATGATGTATCATGGAACAAGATGGTGTTTTCATATAAATGTCCTAACGCAACCCCCTCCAATGTATAATAAATGTCCTATTTAAAACCCAATAATACACGAGACCCTCTTCTTGGGACCAAGTAAGGTTTAGTCGATAATCCAATGTACAATAATTTTTTGTTGGCGCTGGGATACTCATTTGTTTATGTTTGAATCACTGTTTGGGGCTTTAATGCAGCACTGTCTGGCACCAAGGTAACATCCTGTTGACAAGACATTATGCTGTTTGAACCGGTCAAACCCTGAGGAACTTTATTTCAAATACCTGCCCCCCCCCCCCCCTCTCAACGTCTAAAACAGCGTATTTCTGCACATTCCTAGTTACACACAGTCCTCATATCCCTCCTAGTTACACACAGCCCTCATATTCCTCCTAATTACACACAGTCCTCATCCCTCCTAGTTACACACAGTCCTCATATCCCTCCTAGTTACACACAGTCCTCATATCCCTCCTAGTTGCACACAGTCATCATATCCCTCCTAGTTACACACAGTCCTCATATTCCTCCTAGTTACACACAGTCCTCATATCCCACCTAGTTACACACAGTCCTCATATCCCTCCTAGTTACACACAGTCCTCATAGCCGTCCTAGTTACACACAGTCCTCATATCCCTCCTAGTTACACAGTCCTCATATCCCTCCCAGTTACACACAGTCCTCATATCCCTCCCAGTTACAGTTGGTAACAAAGACAATATTGTCACAAGGAAAGATTAAATTGCATACCTAGGTTCCATCCTAGAGGCAAATCTTTCCTGGGACAAAATGGCATCCAATGTAATAAAAAAAAGTCAACCAACGAACTAGATTCTTGTACCGGATCTCCTCTCTGGTAAACAAGAATACCCTGAAGACTCTGGCAGGAGCACTCATTGAAGGGTACTATGACTATGCTTGCACCTCATGGTACCAAAGCACCTCAAAGGCGCTAAAAACAAAATTACAAACATCACAAAACAAACTGGTCAGACTATTGCTTGACCTTACCCCTAGAACCCACCTCACCCCTGCTCGCTTTGACAACCTAGGATGGCTTAGAGTAGATGACAGAGTACAGCAACTTGCAATGGGCCTGGTCTACAAGATACACTACACGACTAAGGTACCCATGTACATGTCAAAATACTTCCCAAAGCAAGGTCAGTGAATACCACGACCACAACACCAGAGGGAGCTCCACAAATCATGTTAAACCCAGATTCGGCTCAAACAAGGGACTAAACATGTTTAGCAATTATGCCACATCAATGTGGAATGCCCTACCCACAGCTGTAAAGGAATGTGAATCACTACCCACTTTTAAAACCACTCTCAAAGAACACCTACGGGAGACTGCAATTCGAAACCCGCCCCTGTAAATGTCCTAACCCAACCCCCTCCAA
This sequence comes from Notolepis coatsorum, assembly GCF_963971535.1. Classification (NCBI taxonomy): domain Eukaryota; kingdom Metazoa; phylum Chordata; class Actinopteri; order Aulopiformes; family Paralepididae; genus Notolepis; species Notolepis coatsorum. The sequence goes on from NC_140165.1 coordinate 78,928,856, forward strand.
TGTACAGTAAATGTCCTAACCCAGTAATACACGAGACCCTCTTCTTGGACCAAGTAAGGTTTCGTCCATAATCCAATGTACAGTTACCCCCACCCGCTTACCCATGACCCCCCCACCCCACCCACCCACCTCCAATGTACAGTTCCCCCCCACCCCATCCCCCCTACCTCCTCCAATGTACAGTTTCTTCGTCAAATGTATATACTCTTTTTTTTATACTCTTTTTGTATAAAAAACAGCACTGTATTTGTAAATCTGGTATGTCATAAATGTATAGATGTAGCAGTACTGTCTATCTGTATGTCATGTATGTCATAATTTTGTTATGATGAATTGAAAATGGGGGACCCTGATGTAAACAAGACGAAAGTCTTTCTCTGGTCTGCATCCCCTTAACAATTGTGTGTATTGAGCTGTACTGTATTGTACCCATTCTGCAATCTGTTGATAACATTTTCAATCAATCAGTTACACACAGTCCTCATATCCCTCCTTACACACAGTCCTCATATCCCCCCTAGTTACACACAGTCATCATATCCCTCCTAGTTACACACAGTCCTCATATCCCTCCTTACACACACAGTCCTCATATCCCTCCTAGTTACACACAGTCCTCACATCCCTCCTAGTTACACACAGTCCTCATATCCCTCCTAGTTGCACACAGTCATCATATCCCTCCTAGTTACACACAGTCCTCATATTCCTCCTAGTTACACACAGTCCTCATATTCCTAGTTACACACAGTCCTCATATGACAGCATGTTGTCTAGTGTTAGTCCTTGTATGAAGAGCTCAGTCAACTAAAGAATGACAGCATGTTGATTGATTGATTGATGACTTTATTAACAGATTGCAGAATGGGTACAATACAGTACGGCTCAATACAAACAATTGTTAAGGGGATACAGACCAGAAAAATACATGTCTTGTTTACATTAGGGTCCCCCATTTTCAATTAATCAATAAATGTATGACATACAGATATACAGTACTGTTTCATCAAGACATTTATCACATGCAAGACATACACATATACAGTACTGTTTAAGAGAAAGAGACCATAAAAAAAAAATACAGTCGAAGGGGAAAAAACTGTATATTGGAGGGGGTTGGGGGTGGGGGGGGGGTTGGACATTTACCGGGGCCAGTGTCTAATTGCAGCCACCCGTAGGTGCTATTTGAGAGCGGTTTTGAAGGAGGGTAGGGATCCTCATTATTTTACGGCTGTGGGTAGGGCGTTCCACATTGTTGTGGCATAATTACAAAACGGGTTTAGTCCCTTGTTTGAGCCGAATCTGGGTTCAACATGATTTGTGGAACTCCCTCTGGTGTTGTGGTCGTGGTATATTCACTGACCGTTGGGAAGTATTTCGACATGTAGGCTACATGGGTATCTTAGTGGTGTAGTGTATCTTGTAGACCAGGCCCATTGCAAGTTGCTGTAGTCTGTCGACGACTCTACTCTAAGGGGCCTTTCTCACTCAGGTATTGGGATCGAATCACCGCCCCGGGGCACGGGGGGGAGTGTTCTCACTCACCCCTTTTGGGATGCGAAACGGCGCTGATTCGTTTTACCCCCCGCTGAACGGGGCCAGTTGGATTAGGTGGTCTCGGAATCGGGCCGTGGGAGCAGGGGGCGTGACACACACAACGTTGTTACTGTCATGCTTGCTTGAATTTTGGGCAGATAAAACCACACTGGACAATACCCACAAAAACGATATTTATGGGCAATTTGAGAGTTCAGACCTCAACCAAAAACAAGCATGTGGAACCTCACAGCTCAGTGGATGAAAACATGAAGCCACATTACAAAGCACAGCACTTCTGGCTCGCATTAGGCCTGGCAATTTTTGTTTGCCATGCTATTTCTATACATTATTTTCTTGTTTGAATGCATTTATTTCTATTAGACCAGTGGTGCCCAACCAGTCGGCCGTGGTCGACCAGTAGCTCAATGACATTCAATATAATCGATGCAGCAATGTTACTAGTAAAAGGCTAGCCGTTAGCTTAGCGCTATCGTTAACCCTGCAAAACGTTCAAAAGCGGACTCTACAACACCATCCATTTGTGATAAAATGGGGTGGGTTATATTGACAAGGCTTGACAACAGAGGTTCAAATATAACTTCATATTTATTGATAATTTGTTCATTTTATATCAACATCCAGTCTCCGCAGTAGTGTTAAGACACTTCCTGTTTACATTTTCGAACGTGACATCATCGCCTACGGCAAGCGTAAACGCTCAAAAGGCAAACCGTAAACAGAACCCGAAGCGAACCAAGACACAAACTAGAGGGGGGAGAGGGGGGGTTCGCACTCTGACCCGGAATGAGGACGGTACGGACCGGTACGGACAGAATGAGTGAGTGAGAAAGGCCCCTAATATAAGCCATCCTAGGTTGTCTAAATGGGCATTAACACCAGGGGGCAGTAATGGGTCTCAGGCTCATTTACTGGCAATCTAATTGTTTCATGTTGAGCTATAGATTGTGGATGAATACACACAGAAAGGTACACCTTGTCAATGTTTATGCTTTATTTGTTTTAAAAGAGACGACATAGATATTCATGCAGTGTTTCTCCATCCTAATTTCTTTGTTCTCCATCCACATCTCTTTCATCTCTTCTTGACGGTGTGGTCTGAGCGGTGACAGGTCTGGCAGGCTGTGGAGAGGAGGGTTGGGCCAGCCTCGGTGTTGGACAACGGACGGAGGTCACAGCGGCAGGCAGTAGTAGTCTGGTAACAGGTGGGGCATGACGGGTTCCTCAAACGTTTATTGATCCGATCATGAACTGCCCTCCAGCTGGCCTGGTTGCACCATACCATACCATACTGTGCAAAAACTCTGTCAATCAACGCGTTTCTGAGGTTTAGAGGCAAAGCATTTTTACCCTCCCGGCCGCTCCAGTTTACTTTGTGAACCCACTGTTGGAAGGTCGGAAAGCCAATAAGCATCATGAACATTCGCACTGCGTAATCATCAGGCCGCGGGGCGCCTTGCGCGTTACGAGCACAGTTGAAAGCCTTTTGCTCGTTCACTTCTGAAACACTCTGCAGGTGTATGTCGGGCAAGGCTTGATAAGGTGAAAGATCCAAGCATAGTGAGACTAGATCCGTCATCTCTACACAGTCATCTCTTGACGGTGTGGAAAGCTGGCGATTTGAAGTCTGAGCGGTGACAGGTCTGGCAGGCTGTGGAGAGGAGGGTTTCTCCTTGTCATCCTGTCGTTTAGGCAGCCTGGTACTTACAGCCTTTCTTTTCACCATACGGCGCTTGCTTTTTGGCTGGACATGACTTCCAATTCTCTTTCGCCCTCGATTTTCTTTCGCCTTTACCGGAGCCCCCATTAAACCTGGCCGGTCAACAGTAGTGATAAGTCTCTGAATGAAAGGAAATAGATGCATAAATCAGTGAATGATATCAGTGAATGAATAATACAAACACATATTTATAATAGGCTCCTAGTTACACACAGTCCTAAATTAATATATTTATTATAAATATAACGTCTTCATTAAATGATAAACAAATGAGTTTGAGAAGGAGCATAAGGAAGCAGATTCTAGTCATCCTGCCCCTTCCTCACAATATCATACATACAACAAAATATCTTACAACCCTAAAATAACAAACAAAATAAACATCAATAAAAAATAACAAACATTTAGATTAGATTAATTAAAATATATTTAGTTTTTAAGAATTTGTATAAAGGATAGACGAAAATAAGCATGTGCTTCAGCCTATTCCTTTTTTCCCTCTGTCGTTGATTTTGGTGTGTGAGCTTGCCTTGTACATTAGTGATTTTTGTAAGTCCACATGGGTGTGTTTGATTTGTCTGTAAACAAGACCAAAAAATAAACTTCATTCATTCATTATGATATATATAAATTAGTAGTGCGGAGATAGGGTTGTTTTAAATTATAATTCGTTCTTTAAATCATATTTTCCCTCTCGATCCCTACATTTTATTTTGTATTACCTGGCAGTAGTACATTATTTATTGCTTTGAACATAATTTGTGCAGTTCTGAATTTCACTATGTCCATACATTTCAATGTTTGTGTCTTAAAAAATAAATGATTATGTGTAACCCGTGTGTTAACGGCTGCGTGGTGCTCTGGTGTGTGTGGTGACACCTGAGGAGGCAGTACTGTCTGCCAACCTGTGTGACGCACATCAGATGTAGGTTTGGTGTGCAGTTGCTTGGTTTCACATCTGACACAATAATGCACAAAAGAGTCAGCTGTGTGTGGCGACAGACTGGGCTCCCCTCATATAGGAAGAACCAAATTAATACAGACTTATGGGCTCCCCTCATATAGGAAGAACCTAATTAATACTGACTGGGCTCCCCTCATATAGGAAGAACCAAATTAATACAGACTGCGCTCCCCTCATATAGGAAGAACCAAATTAATACAGTAATGAAGTTAATTAATACAGTAATGATGAAGAAAGAGCACGGATATAGACGGATTATGCTAGCTATGACGAACTATATTAACATTAGCCCATTTTCTCCAAGACTAAACTAATAAAGAATGGGTTAGTGCTCTTGGATTTTCTGTAGCTTTAGTGGTCGAATATATAATACTGCACATACGAAACGTCCTATGATTCGATGTCCATTCAATTCATTACCGGGAATAATTAAAGTATTTCTGTAAGATCAACTTGTGAGACTGGCTTCCCAGGGTTGTTTTATTGCATTACCGTAAACCTGGAACTAATCGCGCAGCTCACCTCTGTGTACAAAGGTACTGTGTTCAGACACCAAACCCCAACACAGGTATAGATTCAAACTAAACAATGAAACGGGGCTGTTTTGGTGAAATTAGACCACATTAACCTGTTACATTTTCTCACGATACCCAACATGATTTACTATTCTTATCGCTTTTTTTGCAGTGTACGAAAAAACGGTAGGGTGCTCTTATAGGTATTTCCCCAAACTTCCACACAGTACATTAAATATGGCAATATAAGTGCGCATATTTCGTATATCATAAAGCTGTTGAATAAAAACATACCTTGGATTGTCTAGTGCTGTAAACGTTGTTGTCCATTCTGTCATCAACAGTCTAGCAGCTGCAGTAAGAACCTCGGAGCAGAATGAAGTGTGATGTTTCAAACACCACTTTATATGTAAAGGTGAGTCTCCCATTGGTGTCAATAATGTCCTCCATTCAGGAGGTGGAGTCTGACGTCACTTTAGTCTCGGTCCACCCGTATAGGGATTGATTGATTGAAAAGTTTATTAACAGATTGCAGAATGGGTACAGTACAGTACAGCTCAATACATACAATTGTTAAGAGGATGCAGACCTGAGAAAGACTTTCGTCTTGTTTCCATCAGGGTCCCCCATTTTCAATTCATCTACGACATACAGATAGACAGTACTGCTACATCTATACATTTATGACATACCAGATTTTCAAATACAGTACTGTTTGTGATACTAAAAAAATCCAGAAAAAGAGTGTATATACATTTGACATAGAAACTGTGCATTGGAGGAGGTTGGGTAGGTGGGGTGGGGCTGTACATTGGAGGTGGGGGGGGGGGGAATGTATTCTCATTTACATTTAGTCATTTAGCTGACGCTTTTATTTATTATCGACTATTGTACTAATTCTGCATATAGGCAAGCTTTCCATTTTGCACAAAATAAGTTCCCTTCTATCACTAACATTATTGTTTAAGCATTTTTGGTTGAAATACAATTATACGTAATTATTTTACGAGTTGAGCTATAGATTGTTGTGGATGAATACACACAGAAAGGTACACCTTGCCAATGTTCATGCTTTATTTGTTTTAAACAAAACAATTTAGAAATGTGTCCCTTGGAAATACATTGTAATCTCAAGCGAGGTGGACCGGCCGGAAACAACAACAATGATGTAACACTACACCTAGGGGGTCAATTGGGTCAAAACGCTGAATCTCCAGATCTGTACCCCATCCAGATAGTTTGTTACATTATACATTCACAGAGAAGCCAAACCAAGGATGCGTTGGTATTTTTCTGGTTAAAGAAACTGACCATAGAAAAATGCAACAACCTTATAAGTGCATGGTTTGGCAAAGGTTTTGCCATTAATTGAAGAGAATAATATGAGGTCAAAGCGGCAAATAGAAAAACAATTGTTTTTCATATTGTGTTTTAATAATTGTGTTTTAATCAAATCATAGAAACATACTGTAATTGTCCTAGTACTTTTCTTCAGCATGCATGGTTATTATGAGCAAACAAAATGTGTTAGATTGAACATTTGAAAACGTTCTCGATCTGCTCGGTCATAAGTGGAGATTTCCAAAAAGAGGACAGTCTGCCCCCAGCCTCAAGATCCTTAAAATATACTAGAAATTTACTCAAACAAGATGCCTCATCATTTTAATATATTTAAGTATGCCTCTCTATAACCAAAGTTATTCAACATGCTTTATTATGCATAAAATAATCTCCCTGACAAAATCTCACGAAAATAACTAATAACAAAATAATAGCTATTTTCAACTTGATTCAAATTTCAAGTCTTACTGGACAAAATATATATAATAATATATAAAAAATATATCTTTATATCTTTTCAATGTAATGGAAATGATAAAAGAGTAACCGCCCAAAGATAATAATTTAAAAGTGCACTATGCAGTTTCAGATTTGTCTACATTTTCATAACTTGCAATTAAGTGTACAGAACGCATGTATTACATATGTAATCCTTAGAATGATTGTATCATAAGCATCTTATATCGTCATAAATCAAACCAAAACAAATGTTGAGGCATCAAAATAGTTTTAAATGATTTTCTTTCTCTCTCATAGCTGCATACTCAATCGATTGGGTCAACTTTGCCATCAAACTGTGAGCGTAGAGCCTTCCACAAAAGCAAGTCTTCTCTGGGAATACGTCACACGCAACAAATATCTGTTGAATGTCGGATATTGCGTATAGGCTAGACATCATAACCTGGACTATACAGTATATAGAGAGAAGGAATAAAACGCTGTGAGACAGGATTCGTGTATCAAGGAAGCAACATTTTTATTTGTGAAGGTCGCTCTTATATACACACACTCAGCTGGTATTAATGAGTCCATCACTCAGCTGGTGTCAATCAGTCAATCACTCTGAATGGATGACGGGAGAGCACACTCATTATAGTCAACAATATCAATTAGTAAATTTAAGTACATCATAATGGTCCCGTGAAAAACAATGAAACCCCGCAAAAGAGGACGTTTGGTCAATGTGCTTGTTGAATAACAATGATGTGGTCTGGAATGCTGAATTGCTTTGGAATGCATTTTTTTAATTGAAATGAGTGGGCACAGATAAAGTCATTATTATGTATTTATGCCAAGATGAACGACGGCCCATCAGTGCATCGCAACACATTTAACGGCCGCCTGTCGGCAGGGTTCGACCCCCCCCCCATGGAATGTTAAGTGATCATTTTGGCAACTTCTCCATGGAATCTGGGGGGCAATCATGTTATAGTGAATGAGGTCCAATGAGGTAAATGGAAGATTGCTCCACTTCTACAACTCCCATTAGCATGTTCTTGGTATCTATGGACATCTATGGATCTCAGGGAATGTATTCCCATTTCCCAGTATCAGAAATATTGTGTCTGTTACTAGGCTTGAGTAAATTGTAATGAACCAAAGGAGAATATCAATTATATATATATTTTTTTTCATCTTTGACTGTGAATAACACCATGGTAACATTTGACCACCTGAACAATTGTCACTGAGCTCATTCAGCACCTTCTTGAGATCATGTGTACAACGGTTTGATCTCCCCATCCCCCTCTGGAATGTTGAATTTAAATGCAAATTAAAGCAATTGTGTGATGCAGACGGCTGTAAATGTGCGGTGACGTGGGGCGGACCGTCGGAATTTTAAGAGGTTCAAACATGAATGTAAGATGAATAGATCTGGAGGCCAGGGCTACACATTTTTTTTTAAATAAATAAATTCAACCTGCTTTATTGTAAGAGCTCAGTCAGTCAACTAGGGAATGGCAGCATTATTGTTAGTCCTATAGGAGCTCAGTCAGTCAACTAGAGAATGGCAGCATTATTGTTATAGTGTTAGTCCTTGTAACAAGAGCTCAGTCGTTTCGCAATTATGCCACATCAATGTGGAACGCCCCACCCACAGCTGTAAAGGAATGTGAATCACTACCCACTTTCAAAACCACTCTCAAAGAGTACCTACGGGAGACTGCAATTCGAAACTGGCCCCTGTAAATGTCCTAACGCAACCCCCTCCAATGTATAATAAATGTCCTATTTAAAACCCAATAATACACAAGACCCTCTTCTTGGGACCAAGTAAGGTTTAGTCGATAATCCAATGTACAATAATTTTTTGTTGGTGCTGGGATACTCATTTGTTTATGTTTGAATCACTGTTTGGGGCTTTAATGCAGCACTGTCTGGCACCAAGGTAACATCCTGTTGACAAGACATTATGCTGTTTGAACCGGTCAAACCCTGAGGAACTTTATTTCAAATACCTGCCCCCCCCCCCCCCTCTCAACGTCTAAAACAGCGTCTTTCTGCACATTCCTAGTTACACACAGTCCTCATATCCCTCCTAGTTACACACAGCCCTCATATTCCTCCTTATTACACACAGTCCTCATCCCTCCTAGTTACACACAGTCCTCATATCCCTCCTAGTTACACACAGTCCTCATATCCCTCCTAGTTGCACACAGTCATCATATCCCTATAGTTACACACAGTCCTCATATTCCTCCTAGTTACACACAGTCCTCATATCCCACCTAGTTACACACAGTCCTCATATCCCTCCTAGTTACACACAGTCCTCATAGCCGTCCTAGTTACACACAGTCCTCATATCCCTCCTAGTTACACACAGTCCTCATATCCCTCCCAGTTACACACAGTCCTCATATCCCTCCCAGTTACAGTTGGTAACAAAGACAATATTGTCACAAGGAAAGATTAAATTACATACCTAGGTTCCATCCTAGAGGCAAATCTTTCCTGGGACAAAATGGCATCCAATGTAATAAAAAAAAGTCAACCAACGAACTAGATTCTTGTACCGGATCTCCTCTCTGGTAAACAAGAATACCCTGAAGACTCTGGCAGGAGCACTCATTGAAGGGTACTATGACTATGCTTGCACCTCATGGTACCAAAGCACCTCAAAGGCGCTAAAAACAAAATTACAAACATCACAAAACAAACTGGTCAGACTATTGCTTGACCTTACCCCTAGAACCCACCTCACCCCTGCTCGCTTTGACAACCTAGGATGGCTTAGAGTAGATGACAGAGTACAGCAACTTGCAATGGGCCTGGTCTACAAGATACACTACACGACTAAGGTACCCATGTACATGTCAAAATACTTCCCAAAGCAAGGTCAGTGAATACCACGACCACAACACCAGAGGGAGCTCCACAAATCATGTTAAACCCAGATTCGGCTCAAACAAGGGACTAAACATGTTTAGCAATTATGCCACATCAATGTGGAATGCCCTACCCACAGCTGTAAAGGAATGTGAATCACTACCCACTTTTAAAACCACTCTCAAAGAACACCTACGGGAGACTGCAATTCGAAACCCGCCCCTGTAAATGTCCTAACCCAACCCCCTCCAATGTACAGTAAATGTCCTAACCCAGTAATACACGAGACCCTCTTCTTGGACCAAGTAAGGTTTCGTCCATAATCCAATGTACAGTTACCCCCACCCGCTTACCCATGACCCCCCCACCCCACCCACCCACCTCCAATGTACAGTTCCCCCCCCACCCCACCCCATCCCCCCTACCTCCTCCAATGTACAGTTTCTTCGTCAAATGTATATACTATTTTTTTTATACTCTTTTTGTATAAAAAACAGCACTGTATTTGTAAATCTGGTATGTCATAAATGTATAGATGTAGCAGTACTGTCTATCTGTATGTCATGTATGTCATAATTTTGTTGATGAATTGAAAATGGGGGACCCTGATGTAAACAAGACGAAAGTCTTTCTCTGGTCTGCATCCCCTTAACAATTGTGTGTATTGAGCTGTACTGTATTGTACCCATTCTGCAATCTGTTGATAACATTTTCAATCAATCAGTTACACACAGTCCTCATATCCCTCCTTACACACAGTCCTCATATCCCCCCTAGTTACACACAGTCATCATATCCCTCCTAGTTACACACAGTCCTCATATCCCTCCTAGTTACACACAGTCCTCATATCCCTCCTAGTTACACACACAGTCCTCATATCCCCCCTAGTTACACACACAGTCCTATACTCATATGCTTTTTTCAGAAAGGTCAGAGGTCGCCTGTAATGCAGAGCTCCTGGAGCAGTTTATGGGTTCAGTGCCTGTCTCAAGAGCATGTTGGCAGAGATGGTGGGCAGTAGATGTAATACTGGCAGCCCTTCAGTTCCAACTGGAATACACCCTACTGTCAACACCAGGGATTGAACTAGCAACCTTTACTACGTGACTCAGCCTCTCTACCTCTTGGCCATCCTAACATTGAATATAAATGTAAATAAAACTGGATGCACCTGTAAATACTCTGCATCCACACAGAACTACCGAGAGTCTGTGTGATTCTCACAGAATGGGCTGATCTGGGATCCCTGCAGTGTAGCCAATCGTATTGATCATGTCACTTGTCCAAAACTGATTCTAGACCAGTGCGCGTGAATCCATCCGTCTAAATCATCGTCACATAAAATAATCATGTCCAAGCCACGCCCGCTTTTCCACATTCCTTCAGTGAAGTAAAAGCAAAATGCTCTATTTTGGTTTACAGTTTTTCTCAATTGCTTTGGTGCATTTCTCAGATCAGAATTAAAGTTCTCATAACTGTTAGTGCATTTCTAGGGCGGCTACGTGGCGTAGTGTTTCAAGGCATGAATGAAGTGACCGTGTGTTATTGATTTGATTGATTGATTTAAAATGTTATTAATGTCTGCCTTGTTTCTAACTGGTTAAGAACTGTTAAGAACTTCATTCTTAGATGCTTCTATAGAAAGTAGGTAAAAAAATAGAAAAAGAAGTTGAACCTACTTTCTATAGAAGCAGCTGGGAGGTGCACTGTTTTAAGTGAGCGTGGGTTATTGAATTGATTGATTGATTGATTGATTGAACATTTTATTAATGTCCGCCTTGTTTCAAACTGGTTAGGCTTAGGCCCTCTTTCGAAGTCGGTTATGCTTAGAGTTTGGAATCAGGGCTGGTGGTCTATCGCCCTGCTCTAAAGATAAACTCTAAGCATAACCCACTTTGAAAGAGGGCCTAAGCCTAACCAGTTCGAAACAAGGCGGATATTAATACAAATTTCAATCAATTCAATAACCCACGCTCACTTACAACAGCGCACCTCCGCGTGAGCGTGTGTTATTGGTTTGATTGATTGATTGCTTGATCATTTTATTAACAGTATTATTTTGACGAATGGCATCTAACAACAGACTTCCCGTGATTTATATTTTGTTCCACAATTACTCATGACCCACCAATTACATAATCCAACATTGTGTAAGAAACTAACCCATTCGCCGTGACAGAATCGTTTTTGAATTAGTCGTTATGATGCTTTCAACACATCCATTCGTAAAGATTATGGTCCGCACTCGCCACGAAATGCTGGAGACGCTGGGCTCGTCAGTTCGAGCCCAGCGCTCCACATTTGCTTTCAGTTTAGCTGGTCGTCCGTACTAATACACATTGGCCGTATTAGGGGGTGGGAAACTGATGGGTGGGGATCGGGCGTTGTGGACAGCGACTCCTACAGGTCGGTTGGTGCGCCTGCGCAGTAGAATCAGGAAGTGTCGGGGGCAGCGTGAGCCTCCCACGCGTTACTCCTCGCCACTGAGAGATCGAGCTGCGCAGGTGAAAAGATGCGACTGCTGTTACCTCAAGTACCGGAGGGGACTTGTGCTATGTATGACTTAGTCCACATTGCAGCCGGCTTGTGGGAGGCAAGAAACAGCATCCGTGACAGGGGAGGGTTGAATTGGATGATACGAAATTGGGATGGGAGAAAATATAGAAAATGGGAGAAAAAGTGGATAAAAAAAAAAAAACTGTTAGTGCATTTCTCAAAACAATTAGTACAAACTGCAAAACCTAGTTGATAACCTGCAAAAGCGTGTCACTTGCTCAAAATGGATAGTTCCTTCTTCAAAAGCAAGTATTCATGTCAATGAAAGTGTCAGTGTCATCAAAATGAAAAGTCCTGACACCATTGTTTATGAACAAGATAGTCAAATGGCTTTGTCATGTTTTCATTATGACAGATCACTCTGTAAGTGTTTTCCAATGCAAAAAAGTCAGATATTGGTGACACTACCTGAAAATGCTCAAGACAGCACTAAACACTATTTGCACAGCCATTTGACATCTACAGTTACACATTACTGTACACACTGTACACATTGTAATATTCCCTCCTTGTTGGTCTGGGACATCAATGGTTGCTCTCTGTCCAATGTGATTTCTTCCACGCCTTCTACCTTTTGCCAGATTGAAACCCGCCTCATCAACGTATAATGTGTGCAGCGGTTCCCTGGTACACACTTTATCCCAGAAGAGAGAGAGAGAAAAACTATAAACTTTTCCTGTGTAACATAATGCATTTTGGACAACATATTGCACAGTATGAACTGTCATGTAAGTGTACTGCATGGCACTACACAAAGTAAACAGTTTACAGCACTGAACATTAGAGTATGCATAGAACACATAAATGTTTTACTTGTACATACTGGTGGCGGATCTCCTTCACTCTGTCGCTGTTCCGGTCAAATGGCACATTGTACTACAATTGTTTCATGCGCATTTAATTTCCCCTGAGCATTCTGTCAATTGTAGCGATTGAAACAGATTCAATATTACCAAAGATATTGTCATCCTTTATAACAGCGCTTTGTATCTCTCTCAACCTTATGGCATTGTTTGCTATCACCATTGCACAAATGGCTTCCTCTTGTTGCGGAGTAAAAAGGGCCCCTCTTCCACCTCTGCAAGGTTGTCTTGCAATCCTATGTGGTGCAGAGTAAAATTACAGTAATGTACAACAAACATGAGATATACTGCTTTACAGTAACCCATATTACTGTAGTGTACAATAACAGTGCTTTCCACTTGTAAAATGCTGCAGTACAGTACCATACTGTAAATATGGCAAATCTTTACTGTAACACTACTTTACACTACAATACAGTAAATCTGTGATGCAATAAAGCTGTCTAAATGTAAAAAGTGACAAGTTCTTGTCCCACTGCAAGCTTCATGTATGACACAATGGCAGTAGTGCAGTGCAGATTGTTTAGTGCTGAATTACTGTCCAGTATACACACCTGCTCTCCCGACGAAATGTTTAATTTTATTTACAGTGGTTCTGTCAACATTTGGCTGCACCCTTCGACCAGCCTCAGCCATTGTGAGGCCGTGATTGACAGATTTTGACAACTAGTTCAAAATGTTTGTATGTAATGACTCAAGCAATGAAATGAGGACTATTAGTTTTATAGGGAATGACTATTCAGCAGTCATAAGTATAGTTAATTTTGACTGACATGACATAAGCAAATGATAATGTTATAAAACAGCAGAGAATTGTATGAAAGCAATTTATGCATGTCCAAAAGCATTTGCAATTTGTTCGGAGGAATGAGAAACTGCTACTATGATGTGCACAAATGACAAAATGTTGTGGAGGTTGAACTAACAGTTATGAGAACTTTAATTCTGATCAGAGAAATGCACCAAAGCAATTGAGAAAAACTGTAATGGATGGAGTGGATGACTGAGTCTTTTCTCCTACTTAGTGGTGGAGGCCGCCATCTAGTGGGCGACTAACATAATTATCCACTTTACCTGCTGGAAGGAGTCCACCCTGTAATCAGTTACAAGAACCTTGTAAAAACTCTGTTTTAAAGGAGCACTTCACCAAAAAACAACCCTGATATATTTTGCACATAATCTCACACATGTCCAAAAACTCTAAACAGTTTTGCACACATTAATTTAGTTTGATAGTTATTGAGTGTAAATATATATGGCCACCAGTGATGTCATCAGGGACATTGAATCCTTGTGTTGTGTTCATTACAGCACCATGAAATGATGTAGATGGTAAAGAAAATAGCAATACATTTACATTTAGTCATTTAGCTGACACTTTTATCCAAAGCGACTTATACGTTTTGTACAACAAGACAGCAGGAAGGGTACAACTCTATCAGCTGAGTAACAATGTTCATCCAAGTGTTGAGTGCTATAGTGTAGGTTAGTATATTAGGACAAGTGCATGACAGTAAGGTTAGTTAGGGTTAGAGTTTATTTTATTTCATTTCAGATAATGATTGAAGAAATGCGTCTTTAGTCGACGGCGAAAGATTGGACGGGTTTCGGCTGTCCTAACTGTGGTGGGAAGTTCGTTCCACCATTGTGGGGCAAGGACCGAGAATAGGTGACTTCTCTCCGATGACCCTCCCAGAGCTCGGAGGTCTGAGACGGCCAGAAGATGCAGTGCGTAGGGGTCTTGAGGGTGTGTAGTTAGAGACCATTGACCGGAGGAAGGCAGCAATATCTTGTCTTATAGGGAACTGTTACCTTATCATTTCATGGAGCTGTAATTTACACAACATATTGATTCAATGTCCCAGATGACATCACTAGTGGCCATATTCAAACTTATTTACTCTCAATAACTTGTCAAATTACATGAATGTGTGCAAAACGGTTTAGACCTTTTGGACGTGTGTGAGATTATGTGCAAAATAAATCAACATTGTTTTATGGTGAACTGCCCCTTTACAGGGAATATATATTTTTTTAAATTAGTGTTGTGTTCATTCATAGTTAGACAGTAGAGGTTGAGTACTTTATTATTGAGTACTTTATTATCTAAATATGGTAAGTTAAGAGTGTTGTGTTAATTTTACTTGTTGTCTAGTGTTAGTCCTTGTATGAAGAGCTCAGTAAACTTGAGAATGACAGCATGTTGTCTAGTGTTAGTCCTTGTATGAAGAGCTCAGTCAACTAGAGAATGACAGCATGTTGATTGATTGATTGATGACTTTATTAACAGATTGCAGAATGGGTACAATACAGTACGGCTCAATACAAACAATTGTTAAGGGGATACAAACCAGAAAAAGACTTGTCTTGTTTACATCAGGGTCCCCCATTTTCAATTAATCAATACATTTATGACATACAGATATACAGTACTGTTTCATCAAGACATTTATGACATGCAAGACATACAAATATACAGTACTGTTTAAGAGAAAGAGATCACAAAAAAAAAAAAAAAAAAATCGAAGGGGAAAAAACTGTATATTGGAGGGGGTTGGGTGGGTGGGTGGGTGGGGGGGGGTTGGACATTTACCGGGGCCAGTGTCTAATTGCAGCCACCCGTAGGTGCTATTTGAGAGCGGTTTTGAAGGAGGGTAGGGATCCTCATTATTTTATGGCTGTGGGTAGGGCGTTCCACATTGTTGTAGCATAATTGCGAAACGTGTTTAGTCCCTTGTTTGAGCCGAATCTGGGTTGAACATGATTTGTGGAACTCCCTCTGGTGTTGTGGTCGTGGTATTCACTGACCTTTGGGAAGTATTTCGACATGTAGGCTACATGGGTATCTTAGTGGTGTAGTGTATCTTGTAGACCAGGCCCATTGCAAGTTGCTGTATTCTGTCGTCGACTCTACTCGTCTAAATGGGCATTAACACCAGGGGGCAGTACTGGGTCTCAGGCTCATTTACTGGCAATCTGTGTGACACACATCAAGTTTCATGTTTCAAGTTTCTTTAATAGTTGCTTCTTTCTGTTACACTCCAGAGACTGTGCTATACAAAAAAGATAAGTATGAAATAAAATAAGTATAGCATGTAAAAAATTGAATGTAAAAAATAGAAGTCACATACGTAGACACAAGTGTTCAGTATGTACATATGTACAATGTTCAATGCAGAATAGAAGTAACTGAGTTACCATACAATATACTATGCAATATACTAATATACAATATACTATATAGTGCAAAGCAGAAATGGGATGAGGTACAATTTAGGTACAATTTACAGTAAGGTGTACTGAGGTATGGGTTGTAGTGCAAATTATTTGCCAATAAATATAAAGTGTGTCTAGGTGTTCTAAAGTGTGGAGAGTGGGTGCTGCAGTGTGTTGTTTGTTTAAAGTGAGTGTGTGCTTGTGGATGTGTGTGCTGTGAGTGCATTTGATGGTTGTTGCATAGTGTTATTGTTCGTTGAGCAACCTGATGGCCTGGGGATAGAAGCTTCTTCTGAGTCTTTCTGTGCTTGCCATGAGACTCCGGTATCGCTTGCCTGACCGCAGCAGTTCAAAGTGGCAGGTGTTTGAGTGGCTGGAGTCCTTGATAATTCTCTTAGCCTTACCCCTGCACCGCTTGTTGTAAATGTTCTGGAGAGTGGGAAGCCACTCTCTGTAGTCTGCTACGGTCTTGTGCGGTGCTATTCCCAAACCAGGAGGTGATATTGCCAGTCAGGATGCTCTCTATTGTACATGAGTAGAAGTTCTTAAGGATCTTCTGACTGACTTGGAACTTCCTTAGGCGCCTGAGGAAGTAGAGGCGTTGTCGTGCCTTCTTCACAACACTGTCAATGTGTGTGGTCCATGTCAAGTCCTCAGATATGTGGACTCCGAGGTACTTAAAACTCAACCGGTGCCCCGTCGATGCTGAGGGGGCTGTAGTCCCTGACCCCCGACCTCCTAAAGTCCACAATCATCTCCTTTGTTTTGCTGATGTTCAGGGAGAGGCTGTTCTCTTGGCACCATCCCGCCAGGACCTTGACCTCTTCCAGGTAGGCCCTCTCGTCGTTTGCAGAGATCAGGCCCACCACTACTGTGTTGTCAGCAAATTTGATGATTGTGTTGTTCCGCTGAGCCACACAGTCATGTGTGTACAGGGAGTAGAGGAGGGGACTCAGAACACAGCCCTGGGGGGCCCCTATGTTGAGGGTGATGGATGAGGAGGTGCAGTTGCCTGCTCTCACCACCTGGGGTCTGCCCGTCAGGAAGTCCAAGACCCACTGGCAGAGGTCATAGTTCAAGCCCAGGTCCCTGAGCTTGGATATGAGTTTGGAGGGGACTATGGTATTGAATGCTGAGCTGTAGTCGATGAATAGCATTCTCACATAGTTCCCCTGCCTCTTGTCCAGGTGTGATGCTGCTGTGTGCAGCACATGGGCTATGGCGTCCTCCATGGGGTGGTATGCAAATTGCAGGGGGTCCAGGTTGATGGGGAGGGAGGAGCAGATGTAGCCCTTTACTAGCTTCTCAAAGCACTTCATGGCTATGGAGGTGAGAGCTACAGGGCGGTAGTTGTTGAGGCAAGCAGGCTTGGATTTTTTAGGTACAGGGATGATAGTGGACTTCTTCAGACAGGTGGGGATGACAGCCTGTTCCAAGGACAGGTTAAATATGTCAGTGAATACCGGGGCCAGTTGGTCGGCACAGACTTTTAGGACGCGGCCGGGGATGCCGTCCGGTCCTGCTGCCTTCCTGATATTCACTTTCTTAAAGGTCCTCCTCACCTCATGTTCTGTTACCCTGAACACTGAGTCTCCATCAGCAGACCCCCCTCCCCTCCATTGCAGTGGCTTGTGGGCTGGTGTTGTTATTCCCAGCCTCAAACCTCGCATAGAAGGTATTGAGATAATTTGCTAAGGAGATGTCACTGTTCAGTTTGAGGGAGGTGCCTTTGTAGTCTGTCATCGTTTTGAGGCCCTGCCACATAGCTCTAGAGTCAGCCTGTTCAAACTGAAGTTCAATTTTATTCCTGTAGCGCCTCTTTGCTTCTATTACTGTCCTCCTTACATTGTATCTTGCCACCTTGTGGTCATTCATGTTGCCTGCCACAAGCCCGGCGTTGTATGCTGTGGTGCGCGCTTTCAGAGCTTCACGGACGGATTTGTCTACCCAGGGTTTTTGGTTTGGGTCAACTCTAATTGTGGTAGTGGGGATTGTTTCTTCCACCAAAGTACGAACAAAGTCCAGCACTGTCTCCGTGTAGTCATTAATGTTATCTGTGTTATCGCGGAACACACCCCAGTCTGTACATTCCAGTGCAGCTTGGAGTGCGCCCTCTGATTCGACAGACCATTTCTGCACCTCTCGCAAGACTACCGGCGCGCACTTGAGTCTTTGTTTATACTCCGGAGAAAGAAAGATGGCCGCATGATCAGACTTGCCGAAGCCACTCGCAGAATGAGCCTTGTATCCACACTTGAATTGCGAGTAACAGTGGTCTAAAATATTACCCTCTCTGGTGTTACAAGTCACATGCTGGTAGAAGTCCGGCAATACTTTTCTCAGATTGGCGCTATTGAAATCGCCCACAACCACAATGGCAGCGTCAATATTCGCTGCTTGGATTCTATTTACCTCGTCATGAAGCAGGGACAGCGCGTCGCCTGTGTTAGCTTGTGGGGGAATATACACTCTGACCAAGATGATCAACGTTAACTCTCTCGGGAGAAAGAAAGGCAGACACTTGATGGATAGATTTACAAATGTTAGGTTTGGTGTGCAGTTGCTTGGTTTCACATCTGACAAACACAATAATGCACAAAAGCGTCAGCTGTGTGTGCGCGACAGACTGGGCTCCCCTCATATAGGAAGAACCAAATTAATACAGTAATGATGAAGAAAGAGCACGAATATAGCAGTGGGTTATGCTAGCTAGGTAACAAACTACAACATTAGCCCATTTATTTTACGATTAATTGCAAATTGTTTCATGTTGAGCTATAGATTGTTGATGAATACACACAGAAAGGTACACCTTGCCAATGTTTATGCTTTATTTGTTTTAAAAGAGACGACTAGATATTCGTGCAGTGTTTCTCCATCCTCATTTCTTTGTTCTCCATCCTCATCTCTTTCATCTCTTCTTGACGGTGTGGTCTGAGCGGTGACACGTCTGGCAGGCTGTGCAGAGGAGGGTTGGGCCAGCCTCGGTGTTGGACAACGGACCGAGGTCACAGGCAGCAGCAGGCAGCAGTAGTAGTCCAGTAACAGGTGGGGCATGACGGGTTCCTCAAACATTTATCGACCCGTTTATGAACTGCGTCCCAGCTGGCCTCGTTGCAAACACCATACCGTGCTAAAACTCTCTCAACCAACGCATTTCTGATGTTTAGAGGCAACGCATTTTTACCCTCCCGGACGCTCCAGTTTACTTTGTGAACCCACTGTTGGAAGGTCGGAAAGCCAATAAGCATCATGAACATTCGCACTGCGTAATCATCAGGCCGCGGGGCGCCTTGCACATTACGAGCACAGTCGAAAGCCTTTTGCTCGTTCTCTTCTGAAACACTCTGCAGGTGTATGTCGGGCAAGGCTTGAGAAGGTCGAAAAGTACCTGGCGGAAAAAAATCTAATCTACGAATTCCAATCTGGCTTCAGAACGTCCCACTCCACTGACACATGCCTCCTCTATTTGAACGACCACATCAAACAAGAGGTAGACGCGGGCAAATACTGTGGCATGGTCATGCTGGACCTACAAAAGGCCTTCGACAGTGTCAATCACTCCATTCTGATTGACAAGCTAAAAGCAATTGGTTTTGATTATCAGTGAGCTGGATGCAATCCTACCTGGAGGGGAGAGAACAGATGGTGGAGGTAAACGGTACTCTATCCCCCCCCTCACAGTGAGCTGTGGTGTTCCACAAGGAAGCATACTAGGACCGCTACTGTTCCTAATTTATGCAAATGACATGTCGTCAGCCTGTGACTGCAACTTGTTCCTGTTTGCGGACGACTCAGCCCTGCTGGTCTCTGACAAGAACAAGTTGCATGTTGAAAAAACCCTCAGCTCGGAACTAGGCAAAATCTGCATATGGCTCGCTGATAACAAACTATCATTACTCATGGTCAAAACAGAGTCCATTCGAGGGGGCGTGGCTAGGCGAGCAATGGGGTAGCACACTGTTCGTTTGAGCTCCGTCGAGTCTCTATTTTATTTTTATTTAATAAGCTTACGGATTTACAAAACTTAGTGAATCTTACTCCGGGTATATTTGTTCAAGCCAGTGGACATTGTTTACACGGACAGATGGCAGCAAACCTATGTAAATACAAATACGTCCCGACTTCAAGCAGTCCTGAAAAATCCTCGACTTCCACTTCCAAGCCACCACCGTCCACACCACCAAAGATGTCCGGCGTGGATACCACGCTGAAATCGGAACTCGCAGAGATAATACAATCGGAATTGAAAGGTGCACTTTCCAAAGAGTTCAACCTTATTAGAAATTATTTTAACGCGTCAGGTGGCGTAACGGAGATTGCGTTCGTCACCAACCCCGGAGCGGCTGGATTCGCCTGTTCGAATCCAGCTCACAGCTCCGGGGTTGTCACAGCTTGGCTGGCCGTTCACACTAATACAATTGGCAGTATTAGAGGGTGGGAGAAGCTAGCGGGGTGGGTCCGGGTCGTTGTAAACAGCGACTCCTACAGTTCGGTCGGGGCGCCTGCTAAGCGCGGATAGGATCTAAGTGGGATAGTGTGATCCTTCCACACGCTACGCCCTCTCAGTGAGAATCCGCGCTGCCAGGTGAAAAGAAGCGGTTGATTGGCTGGACGTGTGTCGGAGGAAGCACGTGGTAGCCTCCACTCTCCCAGACCGACTGTGGGGGGTAAGTGCGCAGCGACCAGGAAGGGGATTGGGAATTGGCATAACGACTAACATTGAGATGGGAGAAAATCGGAGGAAAAAGGAGGGGGGAAAAGATCAATAAAAAAAAAAAATTATTTGAAAGCGATGAATGAGGAAATGCGAGGCTGTGTCGCGGCAATACGCGTGGACATGGACAAAATGGAGGCCTCAGTTAAGGACGTGGAAGGTGGTCTCTCGATGTGGTCAGACGAGGTGGTAACGTTACAAACCACAGTCGAAGACTTAAAATCAGAGGTGGCTGGTCTCAGAGGAAAGTGTGAGGATATGGAAGGAAGAATGAGGAGGTGCAACGTGAGGATAATTGGGGTGACCGAGACGGATGGCTCAAGCTCCACAGCTTCTGTCTCCAAACTACTGAAGGACGTGCTGCAAATGGATAATGAGATACTGGTCGACCGCTCGCACAGAACGCTGGGACCAAAGAGGAAAGGCGGGAAGCCACGCGCCATTGTGGCTAAACTTCACTACTTCCAAGACTGTGTCGAAGTGTTGAGCCGGGCGCGCGCCCGGGCTCCATTACAGGCCAGCGGTGTGTCTATTGCAATCTTCCCGGACTATGCCGCGAGCGTCGCCAGAGCCAGGGCTGCATTCACGGAGGTGAGGAAGTTACTACGTGGCCGACAGGACACCCGGTACGGCATTTTATTCCCAGCCCAATTTCGCATCACGTTCAAGGGAGAGAATAAAGAGTTCATTGAGGCGGGGGAAGCTATGGACTACGTCAGAAAGAACATTGTGCATGCAGCAACGGAGGAGGAGGTCGGGTAGGATACCCTTGGTACACAGAATGTTAGCAGTCTCTAAAAAAGAAAGAGTGAAAGATTCACGAGAAAGATTCACGAGATACAGTTTACTCTGCACACCATTATAAACTTTTTCGATCAGAAGAGGGAGATACTCAGATGTTTATATGTTGTATCTGTACCGTACAGATGTTGTGAATGATGTCTTGATCTCAAAAGGTTACTACTTGCCAGAGGGTCACTCTAAAATCTGCTATTTAACGATCTAGTGTAATGATTCATCCAATCAGTCTCAGGAATAACCACTGGTTACAATTATTAAGCTAGGTTACACACTCAACATCTAGCAACTCTCTGATCCTATACCAACAGAGCACATAGAAAGAGGAGATGTTTCGGTGTGTACGAGCCACTTATAATATGCAGGTGATGTGAATAAGGTATCATTTTAACACCAACAGGACAATATTTGTATAGAGGCTACTGTAATGTCTACTGTGTGATAATTTATGTGTAGCATCACCTGCCTAGTATTGAGAAGGCACCACTAGACTAAGGAATTCACCAATCTCTCTAGACCATATATCAAGCTAAGTAATTCACCTACTTAGCTTCGAGAACTTGCCACTGGTCATGGTGAAGCCATACGATTTATTTAACATCCAGCGGATCTCCAATCCTATACTAATAGCCACTTATGAAGTGCAGGTGAAGTAGATAGTGTATCATTCTGGCCCCAATAGGACAACATATGTATGCACAGGGCAGCCTGGGAGAAATGCGAGGCCCTGTGCGAGATTTAAACGCGAGGCCCCCCCCCCCCCCCCTAAAAGGTAAAAAAAAAAAAAAAAATTCATACAGTCAACATATTCTTAAATAATAGCGCTGCCAGAGGCTGGGCATGATACAGTCAACATATAGCAAGAGAGAGAGCGAGAGAGAGCTCCTGTTCTACAGTCAATATACAGTGTTATCGCTGCACAGACCCGGCAATGCCCCTGACCCTCCACCAGAGCAAGGCCAGAGAGAGAGAGAGAGAGAGAGAGAGAGAGAGAGAGAGAGAGAGAGACATTGGAAAGAAACAACCCAAAACCAGAGCAAATTGAAATGCTATTTGGCCCTAAACAGAGAGTACACAGTGGCAGAATACCTGAGCACTGTGACTGACCCAATACTAAGAAGATCCTTGACTAGGTACAGACTCAGTGAGCACAGCCTAGCCATCGAGAAAGGCCGCCATAGGCAGACCTGGCTCCCAAGCGAAGACAGACCCACTGCACACAAGATGAGGTGGAAACCGAGCTCCACTTCTTAACAACCTGCCCACTATACCAAGACATATACTTCCCACAAATTGCAAACACCCAAAGAGACTTTGAAAACATGGACAATAACTCAAAACTCCCATACCTACTGGGAGAAATACAAGAATGTGAAATAAAGCCCATTTGAATTGAAGAGAGAGAGATAGATAGAGCATGTCTGTGTGTGTTAGAAAGAGAGAGATAGAGAGAGAGCATGTCTGTTTGTGTGTGTGTGTGTTAGAGAGAGAGCATGTATGTGTGTTAGAAAGAGAGAGAAATATATAGAGAGAGAGCATGTCATTTTGTGTGTTAGAGAGAGATATAGAGCATGTCTGTGTGTGTTAGAGAGAGAGAGCATGTCTGTGTGTGTGTTAGAGAGAGAGCATGTATGAGAGAGATAAGCAAGACAGCTAAGATGAGCCCCTAAAGGATATTCAACTTTTAATGGAAGAACAAAACAGAAGGAAAAGATAACTTCACAAAGGCAACATGAATATACATAGATCCAAAAGGACAAAGATCAACACTTAAATCCAAAGAGGGTCCATACCAGAGAAAACAAAGTAGCAAGGAGCCAACGGCCGACATCAGCTAAATAGGCTAACTGCAAATAGAGTAGCCAGGTACTGACACCAGGTACACACCGTTAGCTACAACAGCTAGCCGGCCCGTTTGGCTCAATATAACGTTAGCTACGTTAGCTAGCCGGCCCGCTTTGGCTCAATATAACATTAGCTACAACAGCTAGCCGGCCCGTTTGGCTCAATATAAAGTTAGCTACGTTAGCTAGCCGGCCCGCTTGGCTCAATATAACATTAGCTACAACAGCTAGCCGGCCCGTTTGGCTCAATATAACGTTAGCTACGTTAGCTAGCCGGCCCGCTTGGCTCAATATAACATTAGCTACAACAGCTAGCCGGCCCGTTTGGCTCAATATAACGTTAGCTACGTTAGCTAGCCGGCCCGCTTTGGCTCAATATAACATTAGCTACAACAGCTAGCCGGCCCGTTTGGCTCAATATAACGTTAGCTACGTTAGCTAGCCGGCCCGCTTGGCTCAACATAACGTTAGCCAACATAACGTTAGCCTTAGCCACGATAGCTAGCCGGCCCGAGAGAGAGAGAGAGAGAGAGAGAGAGAGAGATATATCCACGGCGGGAATAGAATAGAGTGCATTAGAGTGCCAAGAGGATGGAGACAACCGCGTGGAGTTGACGAAGTTCATCTGCCGAACGACCGTCCTCTTCATCTTGGCATAACAATGCTGCACGCGCTCTCTCTAGGTTAGCTAACGCTAGTTAGCCTTTAGCTAAGCTAGCTACTAGCCGACATGGCTATCCCGACTGAACCACACGTTAGCACTCGATATTATAACGTAGCTAAATCTAACTAGCTGTCCCTGCCTTTAGCTAAGCCGACATGGCTAGCCTGACTGAACTGTCTAACATGCAACAACTTTCATCTTCAGTCCATCTGCCGAACGACCGTCCTCTTCGTCTTGGCTGGCATAAGCATAACCTCCAATGCTGCACGCGCGAAATAGTCAAACGCAGCTGACGCACACCGGCCGACTGTACACATGTAACCCCTCCCTTCGTTGAAACCAATAGTATGTCTGCTGCAGAGCCCCAGAGCTCCAATAGTGAGTATGTCTGCTGCAGAGCCGCAGAGCCAGGAACAAGTCAGACACATTCTACAAACGTGTCTAATGTGAAATATATAAGCATATAAGCAAAACTAGATTTTAGGTCTGTGATGAAAAAGGGCCTCGCGGGAAGGGGGGCCTCGCAAAAAAAATAAAACAAATAAAAAAAAATAATAATAAAGATAATAAATAAACATTTTTTTTTTTTTTTTTTTTTTTTTTGCGAGGCCCCCCTTCCCGCGAGGCCCTGTGCGACCGCACTGCTCGCACACCCCCTGAGGCGGCCCTGTGTATGCACATATAGAGACATATGAGCATTTGCACACACGTCCACACTTACGTTGACGCACACGCACACATTCCTAATGGATACATTCTCACATTTATGCTGATGCACATGCTCGCGCACATAATCGATACACTATCTAGACATATCACACACACGTGGGTGCATAGTACGCACATGCACAGACACACATTCACATGTACACATTACACAGATACATGGGCATAGACCCACACACTCGCTCCTAGTACACACCCATACGCTTACACCCTGGCTGTGTCCAATACATCCATGCACACACACACATAGGTACACGTGCATACAACTGTACGAGCACGGAAGAGCATGCGCCCGGACACACACCCGCGTATAAACATGTTGATACGCGCACACTCCCACACCTCTTCCAACTTACTCTATATCACACAACCAGGCACAGTTTTTTTTTTTTTTTTTGTGCTTAGCGGGGCACGTTGATCACCCTTGCTAGGGAAGAGGTTGTTCTGCCTTACTTCGGGACCTGCTTAATGTGATATTGCTAATATTAATATACTACGGTTATGCTTGACGTTTACCGTCGCCACCTATATCATTTTACCCGGTTGGGTGCATTCCACTAGACAGTGGAAGATTCTATATAATACCAAGATCTGAGTAAAGATTTTTTACTTTTACTTTTCCTTACTTTCCCCTTATTATTATTATTATTATTATTATTATTATTATTATTATTATTATTATTATTATTATTATTATTATTATTATTATTATTATTATTATTATTATTATTATTATTATTATAATTATTATTATTATTATTATTATTATTATTATTATTATTATTATTATTATTATTATTATTATTATTATTATTATTATTATTATTATTATTATTATAATTATTATTATTATTATTGTTGTTGTTGTTGTTATTAGGGATGCCCCGATCACGTTTTTTGCCACCGATACCGATCACCGATCGTCGTGAGCCATATCGGCCGATACCGATCCGATACCGATTGTTTTTGATTAAAAAGAAATTAAAAATTATTTTATATAAAACGTTTTTTTTTTTTTTATATAAAATATATATATTATATAATTAGACTTGTACTTGTATTATCTGCGAGACATCGCCACCACGCAACAAGTCAAAATGCTCGCTATCTGCAAACAGCTCCACTGTCTGTGTGTACTCTAGTAGCCTCCAGCTCCAAAAAGGATTCTCCGGCGCTGCAGCGGGACCCTATTGGTAACGTTACTGTGCTTTGGTCATTTCACATTCAGCAAAGCCCTCAGCTCGAATACGCATTAAATCAATGTTATAAGACATTGATATCAAGAGCTATCTGTAGCTACTGCTAGCCGGCTAGATGACGTTAAGACAGAACTTTAGTTCAATGGGACATTTCGTTTTGAACAGTAAACTAACGTCAGCTAACGCAAGCTAACGCAAGCTAACGGAGGTATGAACATGGACTACTAGACTTTCTGGATCATTTGTTGATATCAGGAGCTATCGGTAGCTAGCCGGCTAAATACCGTTAGACAATGCCTACTAAACGTGAATAGTTGACTGGGTAATTTTGTTTAAACAGTAACGATAGCTAGGTAGCTAACGTTAGCGCAGGTCGAATGCACTACAGACTCGAGCAGAGGAGCCGCCTCTCAGTCCTCTTTGTTTACAAACTCTACACGGGGGCGGGCGGGGCTAGGGAGGAGGAGCAGCGGCAGTTTGCAGGTTGTGTGTGTCTGAGACAGACAGCGAGTGAGAGCTTCGCTTGATCGGTTTCCGCGATCGGCGAATATGACTCATTATCGGAATTCACAGATTGCATATTTATACTGAGTATCGGCCGATAACGATCGGTGGCCGATCGATCGGGGCATCCCTAGTTGTTATTATTATTATTATTATTATTATTATTATTATTATTATTATTATTATTATTATTATTATTATTATTATTATTATTATTATAATTTTTTCTCTCCTAAGAGGCTCGACGGGGGTCTGAGCGGCAGGCTCTCCTCCAACACAAGCACATTATGTGTGGATTAGTTTCTGAAGGGTACTTAGGACACCTTGCTTTTATGGGTGTCAGGGGGGGGGGGGGGTTACCAGACTTGTACATTCAACATGCTTAATCGATCAGATGTCTGTTTTGTTTTTCACCTGCAGCTGTGCTGAGCTCTCTCTAGGTTCCAGATGCATGGCCTCTCTCATCTACTATGATCGACACGGGTGATACCATAGGGCTGGAAGGGTGCTCTGTCAATTTCGTGAGTTGGAATGTTAAATCACTTAACCACCCAGTAAAGCGTAAGAAGATACTTACACATTTAAAACAACTCAATGTAGACATAGCGTTTTTACAGGAGACACACTTAAAAACTGCGGACCATGCTCGACTGAGGGGGGGGGGGGGGGGGGGGGGGGGGGACGGGACAGATGTATCACTCCAACTTCCACACAAGGGCCAGAGGAGCAGCCATTTTGATAGATAAAAACACGCCATTTACTATGTCAAGTGTAGAGGCCGACCCTGCAGGGCGCTATATTATAGTGGTGGGGAAACTGCATTCATTTCCGGTCATTCTGGCTAATATCTACGCACCAAACTGGGACAACCCTTCGTTCTTCACCAGCCTTTTTTCTCGCCTACCAGATATGACCTCGCACCATCTCATCCTTGGCGGCGACATGAATTGTGCACTCTCCCCGGTGCTGGACCGTAGCTCGTCCAGAAAGGCCCCCCAGTCTAGCTCGGCCCGCGCAATCCGGCGTTTTCTTAAATCATATGGGGTAGCTGACGTGTGGCGGTTTCGTAATCCTACATCCTTTTTTTCCCCGGTCCATAATACCTTCTCGCGCATAGACAGCTTTCTCCTGGATAAGAGACTCCTTCCCCTCGTAACCAAATGTGAATACGGAGCGATAGTTATCTCAGACCATGGTCCTTTAGTTATGAAAATGAGTATCCCGAAAACATGGCTCGGCCACCGCCAGTGGAGACTCAACCCGTTGCTCCTGTCAGAGGAAGCCTTCACAAACTTCATCACCTCGGAAATTACATTATTTCTCGACATTAATAAGACTCCGGGAATGTCTTCTTTAACCATTTGGGAATCACTGACGGCGTAATTAAGGGGGCAGGTGATTTCATATTGCGCCAACCAAAACGGCACGCCTTAAGCAACTGACGGACGAGATTTTGGAGCTAGATAGACTACATAGCCACTCGCCATCAACCGACACGTTGAAAAAACGTATATCGTTGCGAACTGAGTTTGACCTCCTGTCAACACGACAGGCTGAGTACCTCATTACTAAAATGCGACAGGGGTACTATGAACATGGGGAGAAGGCCGGACGGATACTTGCCCATCAGCTGCGACAAAGAACTGCCAACCAGTCCATCCCCACTATCAACGACGAGCGGGGCTCAAAAGCCACTGACAACCTTAAAATTAATAAAAGCTTTAAAACGTTCTACCAATCGTTATACACCTCGGACTCGCAAGTGGGGCCCTCCACGCTAGACGATTTCTATAGGACCCTCCGCGTCCCAACAGTCGACCCAGAGATGGCCGCAGATCTGGAGGAGGAACTTACGGTTGCGGAGATTACATCAGCGATTAGATCTATGCAGAGTGGCAAGTCCCTGGGGCCAGACGGCTACCCTACAGACTTCTACAAAAGATTCTCAACCCAGCTGTCCCCGCTGCTGCTAGCCGTATTTGATGAATCATTCTCAACAAATTCTCTTCCTCCGACCATGCGCCAGGCTGTTATCTCCTTAATCCTTAAGAAAGACAAGAATCCACTGGAATGTGGCTCGTTCCGTCCAATTTCCCTCCTTAACACCGATGTCAAGGTTCTCGCTAAGGTTCTGGCCTGTCGTCTGGAGGGGGTTCTCCTCTTAATTATCTCGCCGGACCAAACAGGCTTCATGAAGAATCTGTACTCTTTCTTTAATATCAGACGCCTCCTAAATATCCTGTATAGCCCCTCTCCACCCGTAACACCTGAGGTGGTCCTCTCCCTTGTATTTACTTTTCTAGTTTAAGTTAATTCAATTAAAGAAATTGTAACTACAATTACATTTAAAACATTGTTATGCATAATAATCATCTGTTCTGTGCGCAACTGAGGGCACATGTATGCGTGTGCGCGTGCACGTGGCGTGTGGGCAGTTCCCATATTACGACTGCATCACTGGGTACGAGACAGGGATGTCCTTTATCTCCACACCTTTTCGCGATCGCAATGGAGCCCCTTGCGCTGGCTCTGAGGCAGAACACCGATATCAAAGGGATCATGCGCGCGGGCTCGGAGCATAAAGTCTTGCTCTACGCGGATGACATGTTGTTGTATATATCACACCCCAAACGAGCCTTCCTCGGTTGATGGCCCTACTTGCAGATTTCGGCAAAATATCCGGATACAAAATCAACATTCAAAAAAGCGAACTGATGCCCGTCGGCACCTCGGCGGATCGGATACCTCTTAGCACATTCCCTTTTAAAATTAGCCCTAAAAAGTTCAAGTACCTCGGGATATGGATCACGCATGAACATAAGAACCTATATATATGGCTAACTATCAATCTTTACTGTCTAATCTGGCGAGAGATATTGAATGTTGGGACCCCCTGTCCCTATCCCTGGGTGGGAGAATCAACACAATAAAGATGAATGTATTGCCAAAATTTCTATATATATTTCAGAGTCTTCCAGTCTTTCTGACTAAAACATTCTTCTCCAAGATAAACAACCAGATATCTTCCTTTATCTGGAACAAAAAAACGCCCCAGATCAAAAGATCTATGCTGCAGAGACCCCGCGTAATGGGTGGGATGGCGCTTCCAAACTTCATTTACTACTACTACTGGGCAGCAAACATAAGATTGTTACTATACTGGGTAAAGGGCGAGGACACAGCCCCCTGGTGGACAGCGCTGGAGAGAGAGTCGGTTAAGTCCACCTCCCTATCTGCAATTGTTATGTTCCCGCTTCCCAGCTCCCGTTCACACAGCCCATATCTAGCTTTACCTCGAACCCAGTTGTCATCCATTCGATAAAAGTGTGGAACCAATTTAGAAGAACCTTTTCCCTCAGGGAACTATCACTGGCTGCTCCGATCACAAGAAATCACATGTTTGTCCCATCAACGATGGATAAGGCCTTCGACAGTTGGGCTGGGAGTGGAGTGATTATGCTGTCTGACCTCTATATAGACGGCAACTTTGCCTCCTTTGAACAACTAGCCTAGTTTTAAGTTAAAATATTATAAATCTACATGCATTGAGGATGTCATTCTTTATATAGCTCTAAACGTGCACCAAAGTATTTACATTGCAAAAAGAAGAAAAAGACTAGAAGGAGGGGGATTCGAACACGGGCCGCGTGTAGCTTTATGCCAAGCAAGCAGTGCAAAAATTTACCGTAGTGGCGTGCAGTAATGCGCCTTTCATTTTCCGCCGCCCAGCGCCCAGGTCGCGCGGAAATAGGCTGTCTATTGCCATTCTCTTTGACAAACTCTAACCTTAACCAGCTCCTTAACAGCGCCTAAACTTAACCGTTCTAACCTTAACCAACTCCGAAACAATGCCTAACCTTAACCTTAACCTTAACCATGCCTAACCTTAACCATAGAAATTATATTGCCATTCTCTTTGACAAACTCTAACCTTAACCAGCTCCTTAACAGCGCCTAAACTTAACCGTTCTAACCTTAACCAACTCCGAAACAATGCCTAACCTTAACCTTAACCTTAACCATGCCTAACCTTAACCGGCGAAAGAATACACGTTAAAAAAAAATCACGTTAAAAAATATTTTCGATGGGATTCGAACTCGCCAGCAAACGAGCCATAGGATCCACAGCCATGTGGCCTTGCCAATTGAGCTATTTCTAGATACTGAATAAGGGGCGGTGACTTATATATATTGAGCTCCGCTCGTGTCGAACCAAGGCGGGATCTCATGCGCATGCGCGGGCACCTCGCGCGAGCACGCCGGCGCACGCACGCACCTGAGCGAGCACGCCGCCGCCGGTGCACGCACGGTAGCATTTGTCTAAGCGGGGCCTGAAAAGAAGGGCGCTTTACCGCACTGGCGTGCGGTGACGAATGCGGAAGCATTTTTGCACTGCTTGCTTGGCATTAAGGAAAACGCACACGGGCCGTCTGCGTGAAAGTCAAAAGCACAAACCGTCACACCACAGTGCAGATAAGTAAAACATCCACCATAGATCAATCAATGGGTAAGAGAGCCGTATTCTTAGTTGAACTAATTATTTTCGCTAGCAAGATCTCATTTGATTATCCATTCCATAAACCTACTGCCAGCAGGCAAGTTTAAAGAAATATAATCTGATTGATTGGGGTAATGAGGGACTTAAAATTAGCCTATAGATTATGCATTTAACTTGTCGGCGAGGCTATTGAGCCGTACTGCAATCTGTTAATAAAGTTTTAAATCAATTAATCAATCAATGCCGTTAGAAAATCAGGGTTTCTGCTCTCGATACTTGCTGGCTTTTCAACTGAAGCGGCCGCACGCACTTATCCTGGGTCTCAAGTCTGGTTCGAGTTAACGAGACTGAATCCACCTTCGAGGAACAGGAAAATCCCGGCTTCAAACATCGGGTTAATTGAATCTGGATAATGGGACTCTTGATCGACTTAGTTGAACCAGGTACGGGGAATAGGGCCCAGGTCTGCATCCCCTTAACAACTGTGTGTATTGACAGCCATGTTGATCTATTCTATTCATGTCTCCTCCTCGACTTCCACTGTTTGTTGATAACTGTGACGCGGCTCTCGCCTTATGTAGTAGCGAAGCAATAGTATCTGCTGTGTGTGCAGTCATAGTGCACTGTTGACAGACGTGGATGAGAGGAAATTATATGAATGCATCGGTTTTGACCGATGCAAAGACGCTACAACAAGATGCATCGTGAGCTCAGCCTGAAATTTTTCCGATGTGGACTTATTCCACCGGTGCACTCGCATCGTGAACGTTTATGTCGGCGCACCGATGCAAATCGATGATTCGTCACATCACTACAGGTGTCAATCATGAAATTGTGCGCTTCATTGTTGATTGTAACTGGTACAGTGGGACTTTCACAAGGATCTGCGGATAATGTCAGGTATACCTCCCCCTCCCCCGGACCTCCCTTTTGTTCTGGATACCCAGTCTGGTCTCTCCAGGGGTTTGTTTGACAATCCTGTCTTATATGTCCTGCTTGCTTCAGCCCCAACATTGTGCTCGACCAAACTCATTTATCTGTCCTTGTGGTGGAGGTCTTTGATTGTAGTGAATATCACGTGTGTCACCACCTCTGCCCCTCCCTCCTGGTCTCCTTTGCATCACGCTTCCTTGTTGTGGGAAAGTGTTGTAATCCCCTGACCTTCCCCTTCCCACCGTTTTGACTTCTTGGGGGAAACCTGTGGTCATTACAGGTGTTTGCAGCTGTGTTGTATCAAAAGTCCTGTCTTTCTTTTGTTGTGACATTGTGCTAATTATAACAGTTTTTATGTATTTGTTCAAATTTAAATATATATGATGTATATATATTTTTCATATAAATGACACAGATATATATATACATATATCTATATATATTTTTTTTTTCTTTTTTATAGTGCGCCACGCCAATTACAATGTTCCACTAATACCACAAATCATGTGTAAATGGTGTATAATCTTGACTTAATCGTGGGAGAACAATGATGCAATTTATAGCATGGGCCAGGTTTATTTATAAATGTTCTAAATTACAAACATAAACTGAAAGGTCCTAGCACAAGGTACAAATGATTATCTAAATTTTTAATTGCAGAATTGTAATTGAGTATGGCCAGGCCTTAGTTTTAGATGCAACACTAAATAAAGTCTAGTTTAAATTTGGATGTGGCACAAAAGTACATTTCAAATGTATGTTAACCCTGCTTTTACTATCAAACCTACCAATTTAATAGAAGCAACAACCTTGTATCTGTTTAAAAGGCTACAGTCAAACATGCAAAGCCGGCTACTCAATATTTACCTTATCTAAAATTGAAAACACAAGTTTTATCAATCAATCAATCAATCAATCAATCAGATTTACTTATATAGCACATTTAACATGACACGTGTCAACCCTAGTGCTGTACAGAGGGTAGATACATAGATACGTATAGACAACAATCACACTCCGTTGTATGGGAGGGCACACAGGCAAGCACACAGGAAAACAGGGCATGAGTCAGTGAACGGGAAAGGCTAGTAGGTAGAAGTGGGTTTTGAGCCTAGATTTGAAGGCATCTATCAAGGGGACGAGGAGCCTAATGGAGGTGGGGATGTTGTTCCACAGTTCAGGGGCTGCGATAGCAAAGGCACGGCCCCCCCTGATCTTAAGGTTAGACCTCCGGACTGTCAGGAGCCTCTGATCGGCTGACCATTAAGGGTTTTAAAAACAAATAGGAGAACCTTAAAATCTATCCTGTAGCGTACTGGAAGCTACTGACGGGAGGCAAGAACAGGGGTGATGTGGTCTCTTTTTTTATTATTTTATGTTTATAAATACTGTAAATCTCCCAATTTTTTATTTTATTTTTCTTTATATGAAATCATTGCAATACCCTGTGATCTTACAAGAAGTGTTACTAAAATACAACAATAATGATCTGTCCACCTCTGGTATGACAGATACTGCCCTGCATCCACTCCACAGTCTGTGTACCCGACCCCTGTGTGACAAATGTAATGATTAACCTCCGCCAGCCACTGTGTAGGGCGTTATCAGTTTACTGTGTCCTCAGACGTGTGGTTTGCCTGAAAACACCATCTCAAACTTACTTTAACAGAGTAAAAGTTTGTCTATCTATAATCAACTAGTTTCAAGTTGAAGTTTCAAGTTTGTTTATTAATTTATTATGACATACAACTATGACACACAAATCCGACACTGAAATGCCCGGTGTGCACTGACCTCACAGCTCACAATCTCGCCGCGGCCGCAGGAGAGAGGGGAGCCACTCAATCAATACTCACTATTTGCACAGCAGCGCAAGATCAGCATTGAATCACAGATATGCGATAACTCAAATCAACGATATAAAGTTTACTATACAAGGTACACGTACATTACAGTAAAGTGCTTGGTTCTGTATAACAATACTTAGCTAAATACTTAATTTAGAATGCAGATGAATATAGCTCTCAGGGTCATCTTGCCCTGGTGCTGAAAGTGTAATGATTACCCACTAGGGAGCACCGAGGGGGGCCGTTCGAGGGTTGACCCTATACTGTAGATAACGCAGCTAGCCCGCTTGCCTGTTATCAGTCATTGTTCACTTTAATCTATAGACTATACTGTAAGGACCAAATTTAACTTTTTACAGGGACAAAGATATAAGATACAGTTTAATTCACTCTTTTTTCTTTAAATTGAATTTTGGATCGTCCTAGAAACTGTTTGATGATATAAACTCAGTCTTGTTATGATACAGTCAGCATTCAAATGAACACAAATTACATCAAACATACTTTTACAAATAACCAAAAACTTCAATCTTTCCTCCTCACACACAATGTCTGCAGACCTTTTTCATTCAATCATTCATTCCGTCAGCAACACAGGGAGATAGCAGGGGGGTTTGTAGGTGTGTGCATAGGCAGAAATGACAGAGATGTAATAGTCAAACGTGAGTGTGAGAGAAAGATCTTTGTTCTTTCTAGATGTCCATTTCCCATGCACAAACGAGTCCCGTCACCACTGCCCAGGTCATAGGCCACTCTGCGCTCCACACAGCAACACAGAGCTCTTTTCAAAGTGTCACTCTCACTCTGTTCTCCCACTACCGCTCTCTGGTATGAGATTCGAGAGCGATACCTATTAAATGAGCCATGGCCCAAGACCCTCTCTGTACATACGGAAATGGAACAATCCAGGTTTTGAAAAACAAAAACTCAAATTTGCGCTGAAGTGTGTGTGTGCTTGTGTGTGTAAAGGGAGATATGTGTGTATGTAGGATTGATAACACAATCCGCTGCAATAGCTGACTTCACTTCAAACACGGCTTCAGTCAAAAAATAAATAAATAAAGAACAGCGTGCACCACTGTGTTATTTTCCTAGCTGGCCAGCATTAATCAATGTAGCCTGTTTACCAAGGCTTCCTACACAGTAAATTCCACAGAGCCAACTCCACTCAAACCGAGCACACTCCACCCAAACCGAGTAAAATTGTACTCAAACTGAGTAAAACGTACTCAGCCCGAGCTAAATCTACTCTGCGAAACGCACTGCGTACCTTTTATCCGAAGGCCTTTTTCCTTTACACCTGTAGCCACAGTCAGGGCTCTTCCTTTACACACTGAAAGGGATTTCTGTAGCCACAGTCAGGGCTCTTCCGGGATTTCTTGTAGCCACAGTCAGGGCTCTTCCTTTACACACTGAAAGGGATTTCTGTAGCCACAGTCAGGGCTCTTCCTCTACACTGAAAGGGATTTATGTAGCCACAGTCAGGGCTCTTCCTTTACACTAAAAGGGATACAAAAAAAAAAAAAAAAAAATCCTTTACACTGAAAGGGATACATTTAAAAAAATTTATTAAAAAATAAAAATAAAATAATAATAATAAAAACCGCACCAATTTGACCAGATTAGCCCAAAGCGAACCATTCAAACAATACAACACATTAACTCATTCTCCAATACTGTAGGTTTTTTGGAGAGAGGCCCGGAGTACTCACAGAACGAAAATACTGAACTCAGAGCCAAAAACATATGTCAGCAAGATGTTTGCCTATACCTTAATCCTGGTCTCTGAATTCAGTATTCGCCATCGATGAGCAGCCCCGTTGTTCCTTGGCCTCTTGACCTCTCCTGGCTGTTGCTCGCCATTAATGTGGGGAGATTTAGGTGTTCCTCAATCAGGACAAAAGGATATCGAATATTAGACACAGGACAATGAGTTCAAACATCATGTATGGTATTTATTGAATAATCAGAAAGCATAATTACATGAATTATCGGGTGGTCCATGGATCACAGACAAGCTTGTTGACAGCAATGCAGTGTATAGAAGAGTGGCCAAGGAGCTCCCCTCCCTCTATTCTAGATGGTCTGATATACTGTCCACCCTAGGGTGTCTTTGCTGGCTGACCAATCGAGTGTGAGACACCTGTGTCCTTTCCCACATGATCCAGCGAGGACCAGGATGCATAGTTATGTAACAGGCAAATGCACAGGCGTCCACCCTGCACTGACCAGCCACCTTTCTGGAGATAAAGGGGGCCCCTGTAACCTTGGCCTAAAAGCCTCTCACTGTCAAAGGAAACCACAGTGTTCTCAGATGTCCATGTGTACTGTAATCCTATTTATCAATGACTTTTAACTTAAGCAATGTTCCTAATTAACTAATATATTTATATATGTTATAAGCCTAAAGTCTGACGTTAATTTCCGACACTAGTTTATCACTGGTTAAGCTTAGGCGACTCTTTCGAAGTTGGTTAAGGTTAGAGTTTGTAATCAGGACTGGTGTTCTATCGCCCTGCTCTAAGACAAACTCTAACCTTAACCAACTTCGAAAGAGTGACTAAGCTTAACCGGTGAAAGAAACAGGCGTCACACGATTGGGCGCACATGTCACATGACCAGAAACGTCAGTGGCCAGAGAGCGTCTCCGCAAACATAGGTTACGGGAAAGAATCACGCTGCGTCTACACTGCGGTGTTTACGGTAAAGATGGCGACTTGCTCATGTGTCAGGAAGTAATACTGTTTCCCAGGCTGTCCGTCCCCGTATTTCTCTGACTAGTATAAACCAACCTCACACACACACACAGGCGAGTTGTAAACAAAACAAAAAGGAAGATTCGGCGTGTGTCCACCGGGAGCCGGGTCTGTCTCCGGCAGGAGGAGGAACATGGGCCTCGTAGCGAGGATACGGAAAGAATGGTTCATCATTGGGATCGTGGTCGTCATCTTATCCGCCAGACTGCAGCCCAGCTTCGGAGTTAAAGGAGGTTAGTTGTTGTTGTTGTTGTTGTTGATGAGTGTGTGACTGACTGAGTTTGACCTAAGTTTCACCATCATCACGTTAAAACCACATTCACTGCCACACTACATAAGGTTAACCCTTTACCCGTCGGTAGTGTGATAGTAAAGGGTTAACCTTCTGTGTATTGTCGCAGTGAAAGGGTTAACCTGCTGCCGTGTGTGTGGCAGTTGAAGGGTTAACCTGTGTATTGTCGCAGTGAAAGGATTAACCTGCTGTCTTGTGTGTGGCAGCACTGGCAGTGGAAGGGTTAACCTTCTGTGTATTGTCACCGTGAAAGGGTTAACCTTCTGTGTTTTTGTCGCAGTGAAAGGGTTAACCTGCTGTTGTGTGTGTGGCAGTGGAAGGGTTAACCTTCTGTATTGTCACAGTGAAAGGGTTAACCTGCTGCCGTGTGTGTGGCAGTGGAAGGGTTCACCTTCTGTGTATTGTCGCAGTGAAAGGGTTAACCTGCTGTCTTGTGTGTGGCAGTGGAAGGGTTAACCTGCTGTCGTGTGTGGCAGTGGAAGGGTTAACTTTCTGTAGTGTGGCAGTGGAAGGGTTAACCTTCTGTAGTGTGGCAGTGAAATGGTTAACCTGCTGTCGTGTGTGGCAGTGGAAGGGTTAACCTTCTGTAGTGTGGCAGTGGAAGGGTTAACCTTCTGTAGTGTGGCAGTGAAGGGGTTAACCTGCTGTCGTGTGGCAGTGGAAGGGTTAACCTTCTGTAGTGTGGCAGTGGAAGGGTTAACCTGCTGTCGTGTGTGGCAGTGGAAGGGTTAACCTTCTGTAGTGTGGCAGTGAAAGGGTTAACCTGCTGTCGTGTGTGTCAGTGGAAGGCTTAACCTTCTGTAGTGTGGTAGTGAAAGGTTAACCTTCTGTAGTGTGGCAGTGGAAGGGTTAACCTTCTGTAGTGTTAACCTTCTGTAGTGTGGCAGTGGAAGGGTTAACCTTCTGTAGTGTGGCAGTGGAAGGGTTAACGTCCTGTAGTGTGGCAGTGGAAGGGTTAACGTCCTGTAGTGTGGCAGTGGAAGGGTTAACCTTCTGTAGTGTGGCAGTGGAAGGGTTAACGTCCTGTAGTGTGGCAGTGGAAAGGTTAACCTTCTGTAGTGTGGCAGTGGAAGGGTTAACCTTCTGTAGTGTGGCAGTGGAAGGGTTAACCTTCTGTAGTGTGGTAGTGAAAGGTTAACCTTCTGCAGTGTGGTAGTGAAAGGTTAACCTTCTGTAGTGTGGAAGGGTTAAAACTAGAGCTGGGCTGTTAACGGCGTTAACATGCTGCGTTAACGCTATACTAGTATCGCGCGATAATATAATTAACGCATTAATCTAAAAAAAATAAAAAAAATATTTACCCAGGGTAGGTTCGCTGAGCACAGATGCTCTTTTTCAGAAACGCCCTGCTTCACATTCACACAGTTCCATTCACACCTGGGAGCTGCCCAGTACAACCACAGTTGACACCATTGGCCACTGAGCAACTCCACTGGAGCAGTTGATTCAAGCCATGTCACATAGTTCAAGTTTGAAATGATTCTTTCTGTTTTGCTCCTGAGAGTGTGCTAGATACTGTACTGTACTGGTAAAAGTGGTAATATTATTTATTTGTGTTAACTTCTGAATAAAACAACTTATTAAACACAAGTACATCTTATTGAACATTATTTTGATATTTCATTACCAATTATCATAGCAAAACAGCTTTTTCAAACAGTCTGTAATGCATTTTGGAAACGGGAGATGGGCTCATGGTGTAATGGGCCACCTGGCCTGAGAAACATAAGGAGGAAAGAAAAAGTAAGGACTTACTTCTGGTCATTATTTGGGTAGAACACACATATTTTGAATGCCTTCGGCAGTTTTTTTTTTTTTTTTTTTGAGCCATTTTAATCTAGATTAATCTAGATTAAATCCAGGATTGCAGATAGATTAATCTAGATTAAAAAAATTAATCTATGCCCACCTCACTGATTACTTTCGATGTAACTGTAACGTTGGAGAAAGCGAGCTTCTGTATTTTTTTATATGATTCATAGATTATTAGAGAGCTTGGCGAGGAGGGATCTAGAGTTAAATACTGTGACAGCTAGCTTCCTTGAGGTAAGCTAACAGTTTATAATGTATCTAAGCGAAGTTGTTAGATTAGATTCAAATGTATTGTCATTATTATACAGCACAAGTACTGTGTTACAGTACAACGAAAATAAGTTGCTATCTAACCAGAGTATAAAGTGAAATAGCAATTACACAATGTTTCAAGTTCAAGTTTCTTTAATAGTTGTCATACAGAAGTACAGAATACTTTTATACAAAATGCTTCTTACTGTTGCGCTCCAGAGACTGTGCAAGACAAGATAAGTATGAAATAAAATAACATAGTAAAATTAGAAGTAAAAAAAATGAGGTCACAGTGTTCAGTTTAGACATATGTACAATGTTCGATGCAGAATAGACGTAGTTACCATACAATATACAATACTGTGCAGTGTACTAATATACAATACTATATAGTGCAATCTTGTAATTCTGTACAGGGTAAAGTGAAATGGCAATGTACAGAATACAAGATTATTTTATCTAACCAAAGTGGTTGAGATGTGTGTGTGTAAGTGTAACGTTATCACCATCTTATTTCACACGGTGTGTGTGTGTGTGTGTCTCTCTTGGTACCTGGCTAAAGTGACACGTTGCATTCAGCACAGCAGCAGACGCCCCCGTGCTGTGCTGCCTGGCATTCATATTGCTGACCCCCCCCCCCTTTGCGGCTGGCACGACATAATTCACATAAACACAACGTTAAATCATCAGTTAACATCTCCCTTGGAATATGGTCCATATGAGGAGGGATGCACGTGTTGTCAGCATCGATGGTGGATCATTACATGTCCTCCATGTTTATTACAGTGTTCATGACTGGAAAGGCTAAGGGTAAGTCGTAGTCCTGTGACACCAAGACCTATTGAAAGGTTACACACACGTCTGCATCTTACCCTTTTTTGGTTTGCGACCCCTAGAATCAGGGTGTTACCTGTTCGTAACACAGTCTACAATACATGGTCAATAATAGACAGGATGGTGACCTGTGACACAAAATAATAATAACACTTTATTTCCCCTTTTTAGGCAATTTCACTCTAGTAATGATTTGAGGAGGCTGATAATGTTTGGAGGGGTTCACGTTTTGTTGTATTTGTCACATATAAGGTACATGTGTATAGGCCTGTCACGATAACACATTTTGCTGGGCG
This sequence comes from Notolepis coatsorum, assembly GCF_963971535.1. NCBI lineage: Eukaryota > Metazoa > Chordata > Actinopteri > Aulopiformes > Paralepididae > Notolepis > Notolepis coatsorum. Next base: position 78,968,896 of record NC_140165.1, read on the forward strand.
ATTAATTGTCCCAGAAATTATTGCGATAAGTGATATTATTGCGGTTTTGAGAGAAATAATTTTTTTGAGAAATGTATTTCCCAAAAGTTTTCAATCAACTTTTTTTTTTTACTAATATAATGATAATAGCATAATAATGCAAGGAAACCGTTTCAAAGTGCAATAAACCTTTATTTAACATTGGAAGACATTTTAAATATCCTAAATTACTACCTAACCAATCAGATATGAGGTAGCGTCAGAAGCAGAGTAACCTCGTTCCCAGTTTTATCTCCGTGAGAGCAATGATAAAACGAGCAGAGCAATGTGTGTGGACAAGAGGCGAGTTGCTACGTTTACTGTAGGAAGGGGCTTTTAGACCCATGTTTTTATTTTTTGCTTCGAAAAGAGGGACATCCTCTCAATATGCGGGACGTGGGACATTAGGTAAAATGGCTGTGCAGTATACAACCAAAAGCGGGACACCTGGTCACCCTAACTGTGGCTCGCGTTTGTTTACTGTGGCTCGCGGATTATGTGATGGGCAAGCTACTTGGAAAATGTAGTAAGCTACACTACCAGTTACTCTCGATTAAAATATAGCTCAACAATAATCAAATAAACACAAATATATACTATCTCTATTGGAATGGAGACTTTTCAGCACAGGATAAACTAGGGATGGGCAAAAAAAAACAGATCGATTGATCACATGATGTACTTGAGTACTCGTGGAGGAAAACGCTGTACAAAATAAACGTCTTTTCCGGTGTTTTAGACTTTGCTCTTTTATTTTGAAACCCACCGACCGGAAGTATTGTTGTTATTATCCTAGCAGAACCTATGAGCGGACAACTTGTGTCGTCCGGTTCTGTGTTTTTGAGCTAATGATAAAACAAATGTTGAGATTGTTGGTGAACAACTAACTTTAGGTTAGTTTTAACGTTAGCTACTAACGTTAGATGCAGCTACTACAGGCAATCAACGATGAGGAGGAAGCGTCATAGCATCAACACTAGATCTTTAATCTTTATTTAGCAGTCCAGTTTCTCTGGGCAGTAGCGTATAGCGTTTGTTCACGCTACATCACTACTTGGGTCTAAAAATAGCTACACTACAAAGAACGCTACTTGGTTCAAAAGGAGCGACGCTACCATCACGCTACTGAGAAATGTAGTTAAGCTATGTAGCGTTGCTACTGCCCAACATACGCATGGTGCTCACAGGAGCTCCCGTGCTGTACTCTGTAGTAACGCCAGCGGCCTGCCTCCCCACACGGAGAGGTACTGGTTCCCGCCTCATTAAAACAAACACGCAAATAGCAATTAATTGCGCCCATCAAAATCATTGCATTAATTTTCATTATTGCGCGATAAATTGATTTATTGCTTATTGCAACAGGCCTACATGTGTACATTATATTGAAATGCTTGGTTCTGTATGACCCTCCTGAGATTGTGCTTCATACAATAAAAAAGTTGTAAAAAGACCAAATGCTATACAAAATAGACAAAACTGAGATGTACAAAATGCAAAGATGAGGCAGAAGAGGTAGTGCACATTTTTAAGAATGAATAGATAAAATATGGTGTAATGTTTAAAAAGTGATTAAAGTGAATGAAGGATGATAATGATTGGAGGATAATGATTTGAGGAGGGCTTTACACTTCAAATATCCTTTATTTCACAAGAACAATTATGCCTTAATTATAAACATGTTTTATTTTGTATATTTTCACCCCCCCCCCCCCCAAATCATTGACTCCCGGTTTGAACCGGAGCTCCAGAGAAGAAGGGTTGATCCCTCTGTGCCAGTGTACCCTGCTGTAGTCCCGCCCCCATCCTCCTCAGAGCTAATGTCAACACACACACAACACACGACACACACACACCCACTGTACAATACCATATTAGTCACTGCAGATTAGATAAGCTACTGGACAGTATCTTTTATAACCTGACTGGTACTCTGTAAAGCCATTAACTAACCTAAGAGATAACGGATGTAACAGGCGGCTGTGTGTGAGCAATACATGGTGAATTGAGCTGCAAAATGTATATGAAATCAATGGGCATCATTGCTCCTCTCTCTGGTGTTGCTCCTGCTATTATCCTCAACACGAGCAACCTGCACCTCCTCATTAACTCTGCTGATGTCACCAACACAACCTGCACCTCCTCATCAACTCTGCTGATGTCACCAACACAACCTGCACCTCCTCATCAACTCTGCTGATGTCACCAACACAACCTGCACCTCCTCGTTAACCTGCTGATGTCACCAACACAACCTGCACCTCCTCATCAACTCTGCTGACGTCACCAACACAACCTGCACCTCCTCATCAACTCTGCTGATGTCACCAACACAACCTGCACCTCCTCTTTAACTCTGCTGATGTCACCAACACAACCTGCACCTCCTCGTTAACTCTGCTGACGTCACCAACACAACCTGCACCTCCTCGTTAACTCTGCTGATGTCACCAACACAACCTGCACCTCCTCGTTAACTCTGCTGATGTCACCAACACAACCTGCACCTCCTCGTTAACTCTGCTGGTGTCACCAACACAACCTGCACCTCCTCGTTAACTCTGCTGATGTCACCAACACAACCTGCACCTCCTCATTAACTCTGCTGATGTCACCAACACAACCTGCACCTCCTCATTAACTCTGCTGATGTCACCAACATAACCTGCACCTCCTCATTAACCTGCTGATGTCACCAACACAACCTGCACCTCCTTGTTAACTCTGCTGATGTCACCAACACAACCTGCACCTCCTCATTAACCTGCTGATGTCACCAACACAACCTGCACCTCCTCATTAACTCTGCTGATGTCACCAACACAACCTGCACCTCCTCGTTAACTCTGCTGATGTCACCAACACAACCTGCACCTCCTCATCAACTCTGCTGATGTCACCAACACAACCTGCACCTCCTCATCAACTCTGCTGATGTCACCAACACAACCTGCACCTCCTCATTAACCTGCTGACGTCACCAACACAACCTGCACCTCCTCATTAACTCTGCTGATGTCACCAACACAACCTGCACCTCCTCATCAACTCTGCTGATGTCACCAACACAACCTGCACCTCCTCGTTAACTCTGCTGATGTCACCAACACAACCTGCACCTCCTCTTTAACTCTGCTGATGTCACCAACACAACCTGCACCTCCTCTTTAACTCTGCTGATGTCACCAACACAACCGCTGCACCTCCTCATTAACTCTGCTGATGTCACCAACACAACCTGCACCTCCTCATCAACTCTGCTGATGTCACCAACACAACCTGCACCTCCTCGTTAACTCTGCTGACGTCACCAACACAACCTGCACCTTCTCATTAACTCTGCTGATGTCACCAACACAACCTGCACCTCCTCGTTAACTCTGCTGATGTCACCAACACAACCTGCACCTCCTCATCAACTCTGCTGATGTCACCAACACAACCTGCACCTCCTCATTAACCTGCTGATGTCACCAACACAACATGCACCTCCTCATTAACCTGCTGATGTCACCAACACAACCTGCACCTCCTCATCAACTCTGCTGATGTCACCAACACAACCCTGCACCTCCTCTTTAACTCTGCTGATGTCACCAACACAACCTGCACCTCCTCTTTAACTCTGCTGATGTCACCAACACAACCTGCACCTCCTCATTAACTCTGCTGATGTCACCAACACAACCTGCACCTCCTCATTAACTCTGCTGATGTCACCAACACAACCTGCACCTCCTCGTTAACTCTACTGATGTCACCAACACAACCTGCACCTCCTCTTTAACTCTGCTGATGTCACCAACACAACCTGCACCTCCTCTTTAACTCTGCTGATGTCACCAACACAACCTGCACCTCCTCGTTAACTCTGCTGACGTCACCAACACAACCTGCACCTCCTCATCAACTCTGCTGATGTCACCAACACAACCCTGCACCTCCTCATTAACCTGCTGACGTCACCAACACAACCTGCACCTCCTCATTAACTCTGCTGATGTCACCAACACAACCTGCACCTCCTCGTTAACTCTGCTGATGTCACCAACACAACCTGCACCTCCTCATCAACTCTGCTGATGTCACCAACACAACCTGCACCTCCTCTCTGACATTAACTCTGCTGATGTCACCAACACAACCTGCACCTCCTCTCTGACATTAACTCTGCTGATGTCACCAACACAACCTGCACCTCCTCGTTGACATTAACTCTGCTGACGTCACCAACACAACCTGCACCTCCTCATTAACTCTGCTGATGTCACCAACACAACCTGCACCTCCTCTCTGACATTAACTCTGCTGATGTCACCAACACAACCTGCACCTCCTCGTTGACATTAACTCTGCTGATGTCACCAACACAACCTGCACCTCCTTGCCTGGCGTTGCCCCTGCTCATACCAGATGGGAAATTTCCAGAAGAGTCCAGATAACAAAAGCTACTAGGATGTCCCGATTAGGGTTGGGCATCGTTTGGATTTGAACGATTCCGGTTCCGATTCTCCATTTCGATTTCTGTTCTAAACGATTCTCGATTCCGATTCTTTGAGGTGCAGGTCAAAACAGGTCACAGCTTATTTCGCAGGAGATTTTTTTTTTTGTTGAAAAATCTTAAAACATTTTCATACTTCACATTGTCAGTTGACTTGATACAGTTTTATTTGGTTGCTGTACTGTAACTAGGGTATTAATTAACAAAGTAAAAAAAATAAAAAAAATCGAAATGCAGTTCCAGAACCGGAAGTTAGGAACCGGTTCCTATTAGGGGTGGGAATCATCAGTTTCATCACGATACGATACGATATCGATTCTTTGGACAACGATACGATATTTGCCGATATCACAAAGTCTGCCACGATACGATACGATACGATTCAATTCAGGTGTCTGCGATCGATATGAGGCGATATTATGTGCCCATTTAACACAATCAGTCACATTTAGATCAACTAAAAAAAGGCTACGGAAATATCAATTGATGTATTTATTTTTGAGCTCTTCCAGACATTTAAATGAAAAACAATCTATTGTTTTTAATACAAATAGACCTCCTGTTCACTTTTGTTTTTATATATTGAGCTTTAACACACACACAGACACACACAGACACACACAGAGACACACCCACACACACACACACACACACACACACACACACACACACACACACAGTCCCCCACAGCCCCCACCCCTCCTCCTTCCAAGTCCCCTTTCCACTCTCCTGTTCTCTCTCACGGTTAGCTGCTTAGCTTTTAGCAGCCAACGCGACGTTCATTTAGATATTTAACGCGACGTTGGCATAAAGGAATGGCGACGATGCAACGCCTGTTATATGCATTTGACCCGTTGCGGGGAAAAAACTGCACAGACTTATATCGGCTCGCAAAATAGACGCTCTGTAGTGCTTTACAGCAGACGCAAACACTGCTGTAATTTCTACACGGAGTTTCACAATACTGGGCGCCGGCGGATATGACTCGCGGGGATTTTCAAAATAAGAGTATCGCAATATGAATCGATCTTTTTACGTTGCGTCGATCCTATTTGATTATTGATAATAGATCGATATATCGATCTGGATCGATGTATTGTCCCACCCCTAGTTCCTATTAGAACCGGTTCTCGGTGCCCAACCCTAGTCCCGATCGCATTTTTTTGCTCCCGATCCGATCCCGATCATGTGATTTTGAGTATCTGCCGATACCGATCTTTCCCGATCCGATCTTTTCACAGTAACAGCATTTGTCAGAAACTGGTGAAGCGAGACAAGCCCCTCTGTTGTAAATGTTGCCTCAATAGCCCCTCGAGCGGTCTGAAACGCTGACGATAATCCTCATAAAGCGAATGTTGATGTTATCCAGGCGAACGTTAACTTCATTCAAGCGAGGCATTGCAATCAATACAGCTGTTTGGCAAAAGCACCAGCCGCCTACTACATTCCTTGTAGGTCTGCTATTTTCGGCATACGTCACTGTCATGCGACGGTGTAAATCAAAGGAAATGTGTTTGTTTTGGCAAATTCTTCTGCTCTGTGCGACAATAAATAAATGAATGATATGTAATTTAAAACCAAAACTAAGGCCTCGGTATGAGTTTAAGACGTGAACATGGTTTGTTGAATAAAAATTTAAAAAAAATTACTCCCGATTTTCTTTTCCCGATCTTCTGAAAATCATGTCATCTGCCCCTAGTGATGAACGCCATCTATCTTCTCCATGGATATCACCCCCCCCCCCCGACCCTAACGACTGAAGTCAAGAAGAAGAAGCTGACCATGATGTGCAGAGAAGAAAACAGACCCCGTTTCATCACAAATGAAATCAAGGCCAAATCATCAGTTCACCTGTCCTTTGGAAAGACCACCTCCTGAATATGGTCGATATGAGGAGGGATGAAAGCCTTCAGCTGTAAGCGTAGAGGCCATTTAATGGTCCACCATCACTGTCCTCCATGCTTTGACACAGTCATATATATATTATATTTATGATTCCCGCTTGGGGACAAAGTTGCCAGGTACCCAGGTGGGGTATTAGCATATTCTCCTTGTGCTCACAAGGGTTTCCCCTCCAGAAAAAGAGATAAACCCAAGGGCAAAACGTGCAGAACAGATCGCTAACGCTGTCTCGTCCTTGACGAAGACGGACAGCAGCACTTGGATTGGTCCTGGCTGCCCTTTTGGGAGGAAGGACGACGGTATGGGTCAAGCGCAGAGATGAAAATTGCATCGGTGACCCAAAAAAGAATACAGTAGCATGTGTGTGTCGCCCATCGCATGTGTGTGTTCGCTGCATGACTATGTTGCAACGTGTGCTACGAATAAAGACTTTTCTTATACATTCTTTTATTTATTTTTTATTATTATTATTATTATTATTATTATTTATTTTATTATTTTTTATTTATTATATTTATTTATTCTATTCCATTTTTATTCTATTTTACTCTACTCTTATCCTAGGCAACTTGATTTGATTCGTTTTATTATTCTAATTCGTGACCTGTTCTGTCTAAATGTTTAAATGTTGAGCGATTTGCAGTGTCAAATTTCCCACGGGATAATACAAGTATTTCTATTCTATTCTATTCTATTATTGCAAAGTTTTCCGTTGGGGACATAATTAGCAGTTGAAAAAAGGGTAATAGTGCCGTGTTCAATAGAAATGCAAAGGACCGTGTAAAGGAATAGGAAACCGTCAAATAATCATCAAGTCAAGAGTTTTATTTGTCACGGCGTACAAGGCATACAGTGAAATGCGGGTGGTCGTGCCTGACGCAGGATGCATCATCATGCTTCAAAGAAGAAGAAGAAGAAATATGTTGTAAAAGGTTGAAAGTTGATTAAATACTGTACTTAAAGCTAGAGTCTGTTGTGCCGTCAGACAGCGACCTCTTGGCAAAAGAGCCCTTCTTGTTACTATACTTTGTTTAAATGTTTTTGTTTTGGTGTGATGTGTGTGTGTTGGAGTTGAGTGGCAATAGGGTAGAGCCATATGAAATCCGCGTTCACGGAATCGCGGACGGAATCGCGGAATTGAGCAATAAAAATGGAATCAACTGTTAAATTTTTATTTTTATTTTTTTTATGTTGTGGGACTTGTACAGCACTTTGTTCAACTTTGTCAGTGCTGTAAAGTTTAAACATTTTTAAATCTTAGACAAACAAAACACTTTGCTTTCATGAAATATTGTAAGCCGTCATTTGAGGCTTTATAAAAGCAGCACAATGAACACAAATCTGTCAGTGCCGAGTCCGACCTCATCTTAAATAACAAACAGCATTGCTTGTTGTAGTTAACGAAGAGAGGCAGAGTTGATTTAGCAAAAAAAAATATATATATATATCCTTTTATTTTTTTTTATTTTTTTTATATATAATAGAATTTTATTTTCATATTCGAATCTCATGCCCATCGAACGAAGCTTCAAAGTATTTAAGACAGCCCTATTAAATGGACTGTTATATCTTATTAAATTGTGGAAATGTATTCATTCCCACTTATTAGACACTATTTCTGATGGTAAAATGAGCGTACAAAGCAAAATACAGAATTCTGAGATATTAAAACGGGAAAAATGGAATTTGGAAAAAAATTCAACTGATTTCATATGGCTCTACAATAGGGGAGGGGTTGATGGTTCATTCATATAATGTGAACTAATTACATTTCTGTTCCTCCTTTCTCCCCTCTCTCTCTCTCTCTCTCTCTCTCTCTCAGGTCCACTAAAACCAGAGATCACCATAGCCTATGTAGCCGTGTCGGTCATCTTCTTCAACAGTGGACTCTCGTTAAAAAGCGAGGTGTGGACATGTTTCTGTCTGTATACAGGCCCAGTATTGCGTGTAGGGTTGGGTATCGTTGGACGTTTCTTGAAGTTGTGAAGTTGCACATGAACCGTATACCGTGCCAGTTTCAGCTTTTCTCTGCTTGGCTACTACAGTATGCCCTAAATGACATCAACTTCATGCTGACATTTAGTCAAAAACTCCATCTTTAAAGATGACTTTGAGCCAAAGTTAACACTGCAATTCCTCTCTCTCTCTGTCTTTCTCTCTCTCTCTGTGTGTCTCTCTCTCTCTAGGAATTGACCAGTGCAGTGCTCCACGTCCGGCTCCATCTATTGGTCCAGTCTTTTACTCTTGTCTTCTTCCCATTGGCTGTGTGGCTGCTGCTTAAAGTACTGGCCCTGACGGCTATCAACCAATGGCTGCTGAAAGGGTAGGAGGAGTCTGTCTGTCTGTCCCTCCGTCTGTCAGTTTGTATGTCTGTCAGTGGGTGTGTGTTTTGTAGAGTGTTTCTGTTTGAAAGAACAAGGGATGATGGAGGAGAGAGGGTGTTATGGATAAAGGAGTGTATTTAAAAAATATATATATTATTATTTACCCAGGGTAGGTTTGCTGAGCACAGATGCTCTTTTTCAGCTATGCCCTGCTTCACATTCACACAGTTCCATTCACACCTGGGAGCTGCCCAGTACAACCACAGTCTGACACCGTTGGCCACTGAGCAACTCCACTGGAGCAGTTGGGAGTTTAGTGCCTTGCTCAAGGGCACTTCAGCGGTTGGTGTTAAGGGTTCACTTCCCCAGCCCAGATTTTTCCTGCCGTTCCGGGGGATCGAACCGGCGACCTTCCGGTCACAAACCTGCTTCTCTAACCTTTAGGTCACCGCTGACCCCCTGAGGACAGTTGATGTATCTGTGTGATAAAGGAGTGTATGTGAGAACAGTTGATGATGTATCTGTGTGATAAAGGAGTGCATTGTGAGGACAGTTGATGATGTATCTGTGTGATAAAGGAGTATGTGAGGACAGTTGATGATATCTGTGTGATAAAGGAGTGTATGTGAGGACTGTTGATGATGTATCTGTGTGATAAAGGAGTGTATGTGAGGACTGTTGATGTATCTGTGTGATAAAGGAGTGTATGTGAGGACAGTTGATGATATCTGTGTGATAAAGGAGTCTATGTGAGGACAGTTAATGTATCTGTGTGATAAAGGAGTGTATGTGAGGACAGTTGATGTATCTGTGTGATAAAGGAGTGTATGTGAGGACAGTTGATGTATCTGTGTGATAAAGGAGTGTATGTGAGGACTGTTGATGATGTATCTGTGTGATAAAGGAGTGTATGTGAGGACTGTTGATGATGTATCTGTGTGATAAAGGAGTGTATGTGAGGACTGTGTGTGTGCGTGCGTGTGCGTGCGTGTGCATCTCCATAGACTTGTTGATAGCTGTGTAGGCCTTCCCCAGTCAATGTGAATGGAGTCCTTTATGCTGCTCACGCTTGTACCTGTGGGGCGCCATGAGGCAGAACACAAAGACACTATTCACTGGATACTACAGCCACTGCTGTGTGTGGTACTAGATCTGTGTGTGTGTGTAACATGTGTTAACCCTTTCACTACCACACTACCAAAGGGTTAACCCTTTTACAACCACACTACCAAAGGGTTAACCCTTTCACAACCACACTACAGAAGGTTAAAGGGCCACTTTACGATTTATAATGTGAATCCAATTTCTTTACCCAGTAATATTGTTGAGCCTGAACTTGACCCTGAAATATTGAATGATTATTCCATTTCTATGACTTGATGAAACCTGAGCAGGTGAGTGAGAGAAATGACACCTGACCCACTAACCCTGACTACTCAACCAGAACTGACACACGACTAGACTCGACCAGAACTGACATGGAGGATTAATTAAATGTTTGTTCTTGATTAACCCTTTCACTGCCACACGGCAGAATGTTAACCCTTTATCCGCGGAGCTAATGATGCTAATGATGGAGCATCGCCGTCGGTTGTGTGATAGTAAAGGGCTAACCTTCTGTATTGTCACAGTGAAAGGGTTAACCGGCTGTATTGTGGCAGTGAAAGGGTTAATGTGAAGACAGGAATGTTGTGGACTTACATCATCAGCTTTTCTCTAGTGTTGTTGTTTGTCTCCTGTTGATGACATCATGTGTGTTTTTGTTATTGTGGATTCCTAGGTTACAGACAGTAGGCTGCATGCCTCCTCCTGTCTCCTCCGCCGTCATCCTGACCAAGGCTGTGGGGGGGAATGAGGTGAGCTAACATACTGACACACACACATGCAATGAGGTAGCTAACATACTGACACACACACGCATACAATGAGGTAGCTAATAGGGGTGGAACGATACGCATTTGAATCGTACACCGTTCTATATGACCTCCACGGTTCGGGGCGTCTGTGTATCGTACGGTTCAGGGGATGCACAAATAAAAAAAAGAACTTAATTTGGCACGGAGGCGAGAGAGGTGAGCGCTGGCTGCAGGCAGCAGCAGCAGGTGATAGTCAGTTTGTGTAAATGGCAAGCACAATATAAATCAATCTTCATTACGACTTTAAAAACATAGCCATTAACATTACATAGGCCTACACACATCTTGCCATAACGTTAGCAGTTTGTACAACACAATGCACGCTTTAACTATGGTAGCCCGCCAGCTAATGCAGTCAATGAAATGTTATCGTAGCTACTAGCTAGCAGAGGAGAAAATGGGAGTCTGAGAGGCGTGGTGTTTAAAGACAATGATAGGCGTTTATTCAACATCCAAGAAGGCTAACATACAACTGTGTTTACTAACTACAAACCGGGACTATTGCCGCTTTTCCACTGCATGTTATGAACTCCTAACGTTGGCTGAGCTGAAGGTCCGTGCCACTAAAATGTCTGTGGGGACCCGCCAACCCATAGATGGTTCCAACTCACCGAATTATGTAATCCACCACAGTTGCACTCAATATTTAAATAATGTTAGTCTAAATAAATGTAGACAGATAATGTACGTATTTTAAAAATAGAATGAACAGAGCAGTGTTGTTTTGAAACAGTACAGTGTGTGTTAGTTTGATGTATGCTGCAATTTATATTGATGGCCTTCTAATTTGTTTATTTATTTTAAATAACAGTGACACTTTTCCCTTTGATAAGAAATCCAGCCATATTCCTTTCATTGTATTTCAAATACTGCACTTTAATTTCAAGCGGAAAACAAATCTTTCCATTAAGAACTGACAATCAGGGAATTTTAAACATTGTTGACATTGTTTTTTTTGTGTTTATATTAAAGAAAGGAAAGTCTAGTTCTGGCTGAGCATATTGTTTGTTTTCACTAAGTTAATACTTTGACAAATGTAGCCTATATTTTTCAGTCAGTTCGGTCTTTGTGTGCCAAACATTATTTAAGGCTGTAAACACTGTAAACCTTTTTTATTTTTTTTTATAAATGAGAAGCATGTTTAGATTTGAGTGTTAAATTTTTTTTAAATAAAAAGCAACATATATCGAACCGAACCGAAAACCGTGATACGAACCGAACCGTCGATTTTGTGAACCGTTCCACCCCTAGTAGCTAACATACTGACAGACACAAAATGAGGTAATAATGGGTTAATAGTGTCCTAATGATAGTCATGTCTCTCCAGGCTGCTGCCATCTTCAACTCTGCCTTTGGAAGCTTCCTGGTAAGAACTCAACGTGGACTTGTGGCTTTTTATTATATATATTTATATATGAGTGTATATCTCTAATGTGTGCATATGTCTCTAATGTGTGTATGTCTCTAATGTGTGCGTATGTCTCTAATGTGTGTATGTGTCTCTAATGTTAGCCCCTTTTGGGACTGTGATGCATGCCAACATGGTTGGACGAGTGAATACACTGTCCCTTATAGGACCATTGAAAAATTCTACAATTAAGTCTGTCTCACTTTTCTCTATCAAAACGCTTCTCGTACAGGTGTCGCAAAGACATTTCAAATGTACTCACAGTTGCACGAGGGTTTCGGCCAGCGCAGGCGCATCAGGCACCCAAAGCTGGAAAGAAAGCCGCTTTGAGCCGTGTTGACCAGTTTATAAAAAATATTTCAAATGTTTATTAGCAATGCAGAGCTTTCAAACCCTAGCGCTTGTCTGTCTGAAACCCTCGTGCAACTGTGAGTACCTTTTGACATTTTTTTGCGACACCTGTACGACAAGCATTTTGATAGAGAAAAGTGAGACAGACTAAATTGTAGGATTTTTCAATGGTCCTATAAGGGACAGTGTATTCACTCGTCCAACCATGTTGGCGTGCATCACAGTCCCAAAAGGGGCTACTCTAATGTGTGCGTATGTCTCTAATGTGTGTGTCTCTAATGTGTGTGTATGTCTCTCCTGACAGGGTATAGTTGTGACCCCTGTGTTGCTGCTGCTGTTTGTAAGTATTACATATATAGATGTTTACCAAAGTCTACTGCCATATTAACCCTTTGAAATGTTCCTCACAATTCTATATTGGAATTCTTGAACTCTCTGGAATTCTTCAACCATGTAGTTAGGTGTGTAGCATATATCATGTAGTTAGGTGTGTAGCCTCAACCATGTAGTTAGGTGTGTAGCCTCAACCATGTAGTTAGGTGTGTAGCATCAACCATGTAGTTAGGTGTGTAGCTTCTACCATGTAGTTAGGTGTGTAGCTTCTACCATGTAGTTAGGTGTTATACTGTAGCAATACATGTACATGTGAGTGTTGCTTTAAGAGAGCTGTTCAGGGGTGAGTGTTGCTTTAAGAGAGCTGTACAGGGGGGGGTGAGTGTTGCTTTAAGAGAGCTGTTCAGCGGCGGTTAGGTGGCCGAGCGGAGATTGCGTTTGTCACCAACCCCGGAGCTGTGAGCTGGATTCGCCTGTTCGAATCCAGCTCACAGCTCCGGGGTTGTCACCAGCTTGGCTGGCCGTCCACACTAATACAATTGGCTGTATTAGAGGGTGGGAGAAGCTGGCGGGGTGGGTCCGGGTCGTTGTAAACAGCGACTCCTACAGTTCGGTCGGGGCGCCTGCTAAGCGCGGATAGGACTTGAGGGGGATAGTGTGATCCTCCCACACGCTACGCCCTCTCAATGAGAATCCGCGCTGCCAGGTGAAAAGAAGCGGTGATTGGCTGGACGTGTGTCGGAGGAAGCATGTGGTAGCCTCCACTCTCCCAGATGATCTGACTGTGGGGGGTAAGTGCGCAGCGACCAGGAAGGGACTGGGAATTGGCATACGACTAACATTGGGATGGGAGAAAATCTGAGGAAAATGGAGGGGGAAAAAGATCAATAAAAAAAAAAGAAAAAAAAAGAGAGCTGTTCAGGGGTGAGTGTTGCTTTAAGAGAGCTGTTCAGGGGTGAGTGTTGCTTTAAGAGAGCTGTTCAGGGGGTGAGTGTTGCTTTAAGAGAGCTGTTCAGGGGGTGAGTGTTGCTTTAAGAGAGCTGTTCAGGGGTGAGTGTTGCTTTAAGAGAGCTGTTCAGGGGGGGTGAGTGTTGCTTTAAGAGAGCTGTTCAGGGGTGAGTGTTACTTTAAGAGAGCTGTTCAGGGGGTGAGTGTTGCTTTAATAGAGCTGTTCAGGGGGTGAGTGTTGCTTTAAGAGAGCTGTTCAGGGGGTGAGTGTTGCTTTAAGAGAGCTGTTCAGTGGGTGAGTGTTGCTTTAAGAGAGCTGTTCAGGGGTGAGTGTTGCTTTAAGAGAGCTGTTCAGAGGGTGAGTGTTGCTTTAAGAGAGCTGTTCTGGGGTGAGTGTTGCTTTAAGAGAGCTGTTCAGGGGGTGAGTGTTGCTTTAAGAGAGCTGTTCACGGGTGAGTGTTGCTTTAAGAGAGCTGTTCAGAGGGTGAGTGTTGCTTTAAGAGAGCTGTTCAGGGGGTGAGTGTTGCTTTAAGAGAGCTGTTCAGGGGTGAGTGTTGCTTTAAGAGAGCTGTTCAGGGGTGAGTGTTGCTTTAAGAGAGCTGTTCAGGGGGTGAGTGTTGCTTTAAGAGAGCTGTTCAGGGGGTGAGTGTTGCTTTAAGAGAGCTGTTCAGTCGGTGAGTGTTGCTTTAAGAGAGCTGTTCAGTGGGTGAGTGTTGCTTTAAGAGAGCTGTTCAGGGGTGAGTGTTGCTTTAAGAGAGCTGTTCAGAGGGTGAGTGTTGCTTTAAGAGAGCTGTTCTGGGGTGAGTGTTGCTTTAAGAGAGCTGTTCAGGGGGTGAGTGTTGCTTTAAGAGAGCTGTTCACGGGTGAGTGTTGCTTTAAGAGAGCTGTTCAGAGGGTGAGTGTTGCTTTAAGAGAGCTGTTCAGGGGGTGAGTGTTGCTTTAAGAGAGCTGTTCAGGGGTGAGTGTTGCTTTAAGAGAGCTGTTCAGGGGTGAGTGTTGCTTTAAGAGAGCTGTTCAGGGGGTGAGTGTTGCTTTAAGAGAGCTGTTCAGGGGGTGAGTGTTGCTTTAAGAGAGCTGTTCAGTCGGTGAGTGTTGCTTTAAGAGAGCTGTTCAGAGGGTGAGTGTTGCTTTAAGAGAGCTGTTCAGAGGGTGAGTGTTGCTTTAAGAGAGCTGTTCAGGGGGTGAGTGTTGCTTTAAGAGAGCTGTTCAGGGGGTGAGTGTTGCTTTAAGAGAGCTGTTCAGAGGGTGAGTGTTGCTTTAAGAGAGCTGTTCAGGGGGTGAGTGTTGCTTTAAGAGAGCTGTTCAGGGGGTGAGTGTTGCTTTAAGAGAGCTGTTCAGGGGGTGAGTGTTGCTTTAAGAGAGCTGTTCAGGGGGTGAGTGTTGCTTTAAGAGAGCTGTTCAGGGGGTGAGTGTTGCTTTAAGAGAGCTGTTCAGGGGGTGAGTGTTGCTTTAAGAGAGCTGTTCAGGGGTGAGTGTTGCTAAGAGAGCTGTTCAGGGGGTGAGTGTTGCTTTAAGAGAGCTGTTCAGAGGGTGAGTGTTGCTTTAAGAGAGCTGTTCAGAGGGTGAGTGTTGCTTTAAGAGAGCTGTTCAGGGGGTGAGTGTTGCTTTAAGAGAGCTGTTCAGGGGGTGAGTGTTGCTTTAAGAGAGCTGTTCAGAGGGTGAGTGTTGCTTTAAGAGAGCTGTTCAGGGGGTGAGTGTTGCTTTAAGAGAGCTGTTCAGGGGTGAGTGTTGCTTTAAGAGAGCTGTTCAGGGGGTGAGTGTTGCTTTAAGAGAGCTGTTCAGGGGGTGAGTGTTGCTTTAAGAGAGCTGTTCAGGGGGTGAGTGTTGCTTTAAGAGAGCTGTTCAGGGGGTGAGTGTTGCTTTAAGAGAGCTGTTCAGGGGTGAGTGTTGCTAAGAGAGCTGTTCAGGGGGTGAGTGTTGCTTTAAGAGAGCTGTTCAGGGGTGAGTGTTGCTTTAAGAGAGCTGTTCAAGGGGTGAGTGTTGCTTTAAGAGAGCTGTTCAGAGGGTGAGTGTTGCTTTAAGAGAGCTGTTCAGGGGGTGAGTGTTGCTTTAAGAGAGCTGTTCAGTGGGTGAGTGTTGCTTTTTTTTTAAACTCAATTTTTATTTGCATTTTTACATAGACATAATGTACAACACCGTTAAACAGACGTAAACAATAAAGAAACATTTGTAATACCCAATAACAGAAATAAAAAATACCGACTTAAGCTAAAGTTCCACCGACATAAATAATAAATTGAAAAAACATAAAACAATTGTCATACCCAAATAATAGAAATAGAAAATACTAACTAAAGCAAAAATGTGCGACATGGGTTCAGAGACCCTCCTTGAACCTCTTTCCTCCTTTACCCTTCGCCCTCTTGTGTTGCATTTGTTTCTTCCTCTGTGATGTCGTTTTCGTTCCCCTTATAATCCTCCCACTTTCCCCATCTTTCCCCAAATTTCTCTTCCTGTAACCTCAGCATGTGTGTTATCCTCTCCATATCCTGTATCTCTTCCACTATTCCTACCCATTGTGCTATTGTCGGTGGGTCTTCTTTGTACCACAGTCTTGTTATTGCTTTTCTGGCCGCTATCAACATTATCTTTATTAAATATTTGTCCCCCCCTTGTATTCCCTCGTGTGTCAGGTCTCCTAAGTAAAGCACCAGTCCTGTTTGTGGTAACCCGTATCCTAATATTCTGATCATTGCCTCCCCTATCTCCTCCCAATACCCCTTCAGCTTCTGACATCCCCAGAATATGTGCGTGTGATTTGCCCCCTCCTTCCCACACATCCTCCAGCATGCTCTTTGTGTTGGTGCATATTTTCCCTTCAGCTCTGGGGTTATAAAGAATCTGATTATGTTTTTCCATCCAAACTCTTTCCATATCCTCGATCCTGTTGTTGAATGTTGCACCTCGCATATGTTCCCCCATTCCTTCCCTGTTATTTCTATCTCTAGTTCTCTCTCCCATTTCTCCCTTATGTAATCGGTCGTGTGTCCCTTGCTGTTCATTATAGCCCGGTATATTGCTGATATTACTCTTCCTTGCCCCCCTTCGTATGCCCATACTATCATCTTCAAGTTTCTTTAATAGTTGTCATACAGAAGTACAGAATACTTTCATACAAAATGCTTCTTACTGTTACGCTCCAGAGACTGTGCTAGACAAGATAGTATCAAATAACATAGTATAGCATGTAATTTAGAAGTAGAAAATGAGGTCACAGTGTTCAGTATAGACATATGTACAATGTTCGATGCAGAATAGACGTAACTGAGTTACCATATAATATACAATACTATGCAGTGTACTAATGTACAGTACTATATAGTACTATATAGTATAATGGGATGCGGTACAATTTAGGTACAATTTACAGTAAGGTGTACGAGTTGTAGTGCAATCCTTCATCAATAAATATAAAGTGTGGGGAGTGGGTGCTACAGTGTGTTTGTTTAAAGTGGGTGTGTGCTATAAAGTGTGTGGAGTGGGTGCTACAGTGTGTTTGTTTAAAGTGAGTGTGTGCGTGTGGATGTGTGTGCTATGTGCGTTTGGTGGTTGTTGTTGTGTAGTGTTCATTGTTCGTTTAGCAGCCTGATGGCCTGGGGATAGAAGCTTCTTGATTATTCCATTCTGTTCTTCGTCTTTGGCCCCCCTTATTTCTTTGTTGTAGTAGTCTCTAACCTGTAGATATCTGAAGTGGTCCCTGTTTTCTAGTCCAAATTTCTCCTTTAATTTTTGTAATGTCTGCATTTCCCCCTTCTCTATCATTTTGCATATCGCTGTTGCCCCCCCCCCCCCCCCCTCTCCCACCTTCTGAATCCATGGTCTAACCTCCCTGGTTTGAATCTCTTGTCATGTGCTACCCATCTCAGAACCCCTGACTGCTTCTCCATTTTGTGTGTTTTTACTACTCTGTTCCATATGGTCAAGGTGCATTTGGTGATTGGATCTAATAGTCCCTCTTTTTCTTTAAATAGTTCCCTATCTCCCACCAGAGCTTGTACGTTGTATCCCTCCCCTTCTTTTTCAATGTCTTTCCATCTTGCCTCATATCTGTCGTTACACCAGCACGTCACTGCTCTCAGTTGTGCTGCATAGTAATAATCTTGTAGGCTGGGTACTGCCATCCCTCCCTCTTCCTTTGGTAGTTGTAGTGTTTTATATCTGACCTGTGGTCTTCTCCCCGCCCATATGAACCTCGATATCAGTCTGTCCCACTCCCTGAATTGATTCTGTGGTATTTGTATCGGTAGTGACTGGAATAGGTACAGTAACCTTGATAGTATGTTCATTTTAATGACCTCTATTCTTGAATTGAAGTCCAAGGGCATTACTGTGACTGTCCATCTCTCTAAGTCTCTCTTGATGTTCTGATTTATCTGTGTACAGTTCGCCTCAAACAGTTTCCCCACCCCTCTCGTGATGTTCACCCCTAAGTATTTAATCTTGTCCATGTCCCATCTTATCCCGTACTGTTCCCTAATTTCCGTCGTTGGGGTATAGTTCCATGCTAAGGTCTGTGTCTTTGTCATGTTTAGTTTGTATCCTGAGTAGTGGCCATATTCCTTCAGTAGATCCATCAGTGCCGGGAAGCTCTTGTCTGGTTGCCTCATGTATACTATCACGTCGTCCGCAAATAGGCCTAGTTTATATTCCGTTCCCTTTATCCTTACTCCCTTAATGTCCTCGGTCTGTCTGATCAGGTGTGCCAGTGGTTCTATGAAAACGGCGAAGAGCGTTGGTGAGAGACAACATCCCTGTCTGGTAGCCCTATCCAATCTGATTCTATCCGTCAGGCTGCCATTCACCTTAACCCTCGCTGTCGGTTCTTGATATAGCGCCTTGATCATCTTCATCGCCCTCCCGTTCAGTCCGAACCTCATCAATGTTTTATATAAAAATGTCCAGCTCACACTGTCTAATGCTTTTTCTGCATCTAGGCTAATCAGTACCGCGCTACCACCTTGTTTTTGTATCTCCTCTACTATGTGTAATGTCTTTCTCACGTTGTCCTGTGTCTGTCTCCCTTTAATAAATCCAGTTTGATCTTCATCTATAATGTCTGGCATAAACGTCTCAAATCTCTTTGATATTATTGATGTATACATCTTGTAATCCACGTTGAGTATGGACACAGGTCTGAAACTACTACATAATTCTCTATCCTTCCCTTCCTTCGGTATCGTGGTGATTATGGCTTCCTTCCACGAGGGGGGCATTTTGCCCTCTTCCATCGTGTGTCTGAACGCCGCCCCTAACATGGGTGCTAATTCCGTTCTAAATGTCTTGTAGAATTCCGATGGGAATCCGTCGCTCCCCGGAGATTTGTTGTTTTTAGCTCTACTAATTGCCTCTTCCAGTTCTCGTTCCGTAATTATTTTATTTAATTCTTCATTCTGTTCTTTCCCTATCGATGGTAACTCTAGCTTCTCCAGATATGCTTCTATTTCCTCTTCTCCCGCTGCTTTTGGCTGTGTGTATAGTTTCTCATAGTATTCTCTAAATGTCCTCTCTATTTCAGCTGGGTCTCTCAATATTTCATTAGTCTTTGTATCCCTTATTGTGTGTATCGTGTTCAACTTCTGTTGCGTCCTAATTCTCCTAGCCAACAGTCTGGTCGCTTTTGGTCCCCCTTCATAGTACGTTTGTTTCATGAACCTCGCTTTCTTTTCTATTTCCGTCAATAATTCCCTATTTATCCTGGCCTTTACTTCTTTGATTTCTCCGAGCGTTTCCTGTTCTTTTGATATCTGGTGTCTCCCTTCTAGCTTCTTCAGCTTCCCTATCAGATTGTGATATGTCTCCGTTCTGGCCTTCTTCAGCATTGCTGTCTTCTCCATCAATTTCCCCCTTATCACCACCTTCAGTGTGTCCCATAGAATGTTCGGATCTACCGCCCCATTTTCTTCCTTATACCTGGCTATCTCCTCCTTGATCTGACTCACCACCCCCTTGTTATTTAATATTCCTACATTTAGTCTCCAGATCGTGTTCCTCCGTCTCCCTTCTAGATCTACTGTCAGATATATGGCACTGTGATCCGATATGTCAGCTACTCCTATTCTGCACTCCCATACCCTGTAACTGTCCCCCGTCGTCATCAAAAAGTAGTCTATTCTCGCATATGTCACGTGCGGGTGTGAGTAATGTGTGTATTCCCTGTCCATGGCGTGCATCCCCCTCCAAACATCTGTAATTCCCATTTCCGTCATCTGAATATTCATATATCTACTGATTGGTGCCCGTCCTTTTCTAGTACTCGTGGTGTCTAGGTCGTGATTCAGTACTACATTAAAATCTCCCGCGCATATCAATATCCCTTCTAGTTCCATCACTATCATATCAAAAATGGTCTCATATAAATCCCTCTCACTCTCTGGGGGTGCATAAACATTCACTAACGTAATCATTTGACCCTCCATTTTTCCCTTCACCAGAACAAACCTTCCCTCCTTGTCTCTTACTTCCTTGATCAATTCAAATTTGACTGTTTTTGATTAACGTGATTACTCCTCTCCTCAGGTTCCGTTTAAAGGAACTATAGTATGCATTTTCATATCCAAATCTCTTCAGTTTCTCATGATCCTGTGCTACCAAATGTGTCTCCTGCTGAAAAATCACTTCCATCTAACTTTTTTTACATTTCAACATCACTTTGCCCCTCTTTATCGCATTATTCATTCCATTAACGTTTAACGACATCATTTTTATACCTTTAACCATTGTCATCTTTCTTCTTCTTTCGTCTGTCAGTCCCCCCCATGTCACATTCATTCCCCCCTCCGGTTGTAGCCTCCGCTCTCTTCACCGAATACATATAATGATTAACATAAATAAAAAACATAAACTTTACATAAAGTGCTCCCAAGGCGTTCGGGGGGTCCCTGTGTCCCCCCCTGTCCCCTGCTGGTGGGTGAGGAGTAATTGCTCTCCTAGTGAGAGGCCTCCTCCTGACGGCTTGGGGGTTTGAAACCTTTACCCCCAACCGCTCGTCATATTTGTCCAGCCTTCTTACTGTTTTTATTGCTGTCGAGCTCCTGGTCAAAAGCGCTCTGTCCTTCATTCTGATCAAAGACCCCCATTTCCTAGGTCCCTCTCAATGTGGCTCATATGTTCCAATGTCCCTCCTTCCTCCCAAACCCGTGTGTGGTGTCTTCTGTGTACCCCTTCTTACTTTCTTTTCCTCCCCTCTATTTTCTATGTGATGTCCATTTATCCCCTTAATCCCTTCCAACTGTGTTACTCGCAGCGTGTGTCTATGTATTTGTTTCAATATGTTCTGTGTTCCGTCTATCATACCTAATTATATTTCCATTTATTTCCTCCATCAGCATGTGTATTATGTGTCCATGTATACGTTATGTTCGTTCCTATATCCTGCCTCTACCTGGGAATGTGTGTTTATGTATATGTTATTTCAGTTTCTATATTTTGTCTCTATTTGGATAGTTTTTTCAATCTCTTGTGCGTGTACTCATCCGTTAGTCTCCTCCCGCCTCCTCTCCCCTCCGTCTCTGGCCTCCTCGTCCGTCTCCGCCTTCGGTCTGTCACGTCTCACCTCGGCCTTCTCCTCTCTCCTCCCTCCTCTCCCGGGTTTCGATCTCCTACTCTGGTCCATCTGCGTGCTTTCTCCAATCTCTGCTGCAGGCTCAGCGTCTGGCCCTCCTGTCCCCTTCCTTCTCCGTCCTCCGCCATCTGCATCCCCGTCGCCTCATCTCCTCCGCCGCCTCCCGCGCCGTCGCGTACGTCACCGTCCCTTCCTTCCAGTGAATCCTTAGCGAGGTCATGGGTGATTGGAATTTCATTCCGTTTTCTTTCAGAATTCTCTTCAGTCCCGCGTAGGACCTGCGTGTTATTGCTACCGCTGTCGAGTAATCGTGATCAAACGACTTTTCCCCTCGATTTCTATCTTCTTGGTCCACGCGGTTCTGAGTATCAATTCCTTAATCTCAAATCTCAGAAAGTTAATAATCACCGCCCTCGGAGGTCTGTCCGGTTTCGGTCTCGGAGCCAACGCCCTGTGGGCCCTCTGTATCTCCATTTTTTCCAGTTCCGTCTCCTCCAGTTGTTCCTTGATAAGCTTTTCCACATATTGGGTCACCGATTCCCCTTCGACTCCTTCTTTCAATCCCCATATTCTGATGTTATTTCTCCGTGACCTCCCCTCCATGTCCGATATCTTTGTCTCCATCTGTTCTTGTTTTTGAATCGCACACGTTAACACCTCGTGTATCTCTGTGTTCCATTCCTCTGTTTGCGCCGTTCTAGTCTGTACCTCTGTTACGTTTCTGTCCTGTTCCGCCATCTTCTCATCCACCCTTTTGAGTTCTGTATTCATTTCACCTCTGAAGTCCTCCTGTTCCTTCCTCAATTCCTCCCGTAACTTCCCAATATCATTTCTTATCGTGTCCGAGTTCAGTTTTATGGTCGCCTGCATCGTGTCCGAGTTCAATTTTATGGTCGCCAATATCCCGGCCTGCATGAGCACGGCCCATCCTGGCATTCCCTTGTCCGTCTCAGCCGAAACTCCCCCTTCCTCCGCCTGCCCCTTCTCGGTCTCGCCTCGGGGGTTCTGCTCCATCGAACTCTCCTCTTCCTGTGAGTCCTCCATTTCTCTTTCCTTCATAATTGTTTTCTCCTCCTTCCTTCTCGTTTGCATCTTCATTTTTAATCACTTTTCGGGTCTTTATTTCTCCGTTTTTCACTCTTTTGACCAGGAGCCTCACCGCATGCGTACTACCCTTCCGCTCTCATACCGGAAGTCCGGGTGAGTGTTGCTTTAAGAGAGCTGTTCAGGGGGTGAGTATTGCTTTAAGAGAGCTGTTCAGGGGTGAGTGTTGCTTTAAGAGAGCTGTTCAGAGGGTGAGTGTTGCTTTAAAGAGCTGTTCAGGGGGTGAGTGTTGCTTTAAGAGAGCTGTTCAGGGGGTGAGTGTTGCTTTAAGAGAGCTGTTCAGGGGGTGAGTGTTGCTTTAAGAGAGCTGTTCAGGGGGTGAGTGTTGCTTTAAGAGAGCTGTTCAGGGGGTGAGTGTTGCTTTAAGAGAGCTGTTCAGGGGTGAGTGTTGCTTTAAGAGAGCTGTTCAGGGGGTGAGTGTTGTTTTAAAGAGCTGTTCAGGGGTGAGTGTTTGGGTCTCACACTGGAGGGTTGTTAGTTCTGGAGTAACGGGAGAGAGAAGGAGAGCTAGTTTCCTACATTGAAGTTTTGGCGTTAAAGGACATCATCACCCGGCCACTCGCAGTTGTAATCGTGCATCGCATGGAGGAATAAATACCCACAACAAAGTTCTAAAGATCTGCCTCTGGCTTTCTGTAGCTCCGCTAAGCTACTCGGGAGTAGAGAACCAGTGTGGTTACTGGTTATAGTGTGTAGAGAACCAGTGTGGTTACTGGTTATAGTGAGTAGAGAACCAGTGTGGTTACTGGTTATAGTGAGTAGAGAACCAGTGTGGTTACTGGTTATAGTGTAGAGAACCAGTGTGGTTACTGGTTATAGTGAGTAGAGAACCAGTGTGGTTACTGGTTATAGTGAGTAGAGAACCAGTGTGGTTACTGGTTATAGTGTGTAGAGAACCAGTGTGGTTACTGGTTATAGTGAGTAGAGAACCAGTGTGGTTACTGGTTATAGTGAGTAGAGAACCAGTGTGGTTACTGGTTATAGTGTGTAGTAGAGTTGTCCCCGAAGCCTGTTTTTGGGCTTGGAACTTCGTCAGGGTTTTTCTAACTGACAAATAAAAAGAAAATGTCACAAATATATTTTTTTAATAAATATCCTCAACTAAATCCTCAATTCGAATAAAGTGATTAATCTGATTAAATGAGTTTTTTTTTTATTAAATCAACTTTCTTTAATGAATATAACTCATCAGTTTTAATACTATAATATTAGTGTAGCCTAATCTTTATCTGCAACTGTGAAGAAAAACTTTTTTTTAATTTTAATTAAAAATAAAATATTCTGGGGCGCCCCAGTGGCGAACCACATAGCGCGCTCAGCCGCGACACGGCCGTCGTTATTTGCCGAATGTCTTCCCCCCACTCTGTCTCCCATTCCTCCTCTGTCCCTCTCTACTGGACTGCCCAGTAGAAATAAAGCGATAAAACGCCAAAAAATAAAATAATAATAATAATATTCTAATGTTGATTTAGGATCCTAATGCCAACGTAATGAACAAAGGTTCAGCCCTAGTGTGTAGATAACCATGTGGTTATAGTGTGTAGCGTTGAATACGTTCAGTTGTGGGTGTAAGAGAAAAGTGATGAATCGGACCGTTTTTTTTCTTCATATTTCATATTTCAGATGTGTGTGTTTATTTGGCTGTGGTCCTAACCTCACTCCTTCTTCTTCTCCTCCAGCTGGGGTCTTCCTCCGCTGTTCCCTTCTCCTCTATCTTCTCCCAGCTCTTCATGACAGTGGTGGTTCCTCTCATCCTGGGGCAGGTTGGTGGTCAATCAATATAATATAATGTGTGTGTGTACGTGTACATCTTGCCCTTCCAGCATGGCGTGTCACAGAACAGTTCTAAACACAACCTACCCTTTAATAACGACATGCATACAATTTACTGGTGTTCCAGGTGTGTGGTGGGTTCTTCAGGGTTAATAACAGAGTTATATCTGGTTCTCCAGGTGTTTGATGGGTTCTTCAGGGTTAATAACAGATGTATATCTGATTCTCCAGGTGTGCCATGGGTTCTTCAGGGTTAATAACAGATGTATATCTTGTTCTCCAGGTGTGCCGTGGGTTCTTCAGGGTTAATAACAGATCTTGTTCTCCAGATGTGCCGTGGGTTCTTCAGGGTTAATAACAGATGTATATCTTGTTCTCCAGGTGTGCCGTGGGTTCTTCAGGGTTAATAACAGATGTATATCTGGTTCTCCAGGTGTGCCGTGGGTTCTTCAGGGTTAATAACAGATCTATATCTGGTTCTCCACGTGTGCCGTGGGTTCTTCAGGGTTAATAACAGATCTATATCTGCTTGTTCTCCAGGGCCCTCATTTATCAACAATGCGTAGAAAGTGTTCTATTTTCGTTCTTAACACATTAACTGCCACGCTTATATCCATCAATGTATGATCACTGCCACCAGTCTAAGCCTATGGAGATGTTTGCAGGGCTATAACTTTTTAAATTGTATTGCTAAATTGACATTACTATGGCCCATTCAACATCGATTATCTATCGTTCAGGATGTAGGAACGTTTTACTTTTTCATTCACACATTCATACAAAAATACCGTCTAGAATATAAATCTTTTTATCGTTTTCTGCAGTAATTCCTAGAACGTGAGATATAGGCATAAATGCATTATATAGATTATCAAATGCCGTTTGATACCGATCCAAGCTATATTAAAAATTTCAACTGTCCATGGTCCTAAACGTTATGACTGATCATGCGCGGGTGAACGGGGGGGGGGGGGGGGGGGTCATTTATAATTCCGTGATCGTCGTTAAATGCTTCATGTAGTATGGGTGATATATAGATCAGAGCAGTTTGCATCGATAATGATAAACAAAAACGCTGAAAGTCACGGCAGCCTCCTCTTACCGTTGGGCGATTATACTGGAGCAAACAGATCCCAGTTATTTGATGGGGATCGAGGCAATCCATTTCCGGTTTGTATAATACTAATACATGCCCAAATCATGTGGATTATTGAGTTATGGCAACGATCCATATCCACGATGTGTGGCTAGAGTCCTGGGATGATATGCGAGTGGCCGGACGGATTTAGGAGACACACCGATATGCAACAGGCATATCCGGTTTGGCAACTCGCCGATCATCCACCAGGTGGCAGTGTTGAAGCGTTGCAGAGTTGTGCTGAGTGAAATATGAATACCATGGCGGAAATATGATCACAATAACGTCGTACGCCGTGATCTGGCAGAATTCGCATGAACTTGAAACCCGTTGTACGACGTGAATGGCGCACAAAGTGTTAAGCATAGAATTTAGAATGTGTGTACGCACAGAAAAACCGGGATTTATCAAACGTGCGTACACCGGTTCTACGCACACTCAGTGTTGATAAATACCATTTTGTTCTACCGCTCCGCGCTCGTGCTCGATTTTAAGTATTTGCATATAGAACCGCCCGTAATTAACCATATACGGTCATGAAACACCCCCATGAAATGTGGAAAAGTGGACTAAGCCGAGCGAAGCGTGTTATGGGAGAAATACGTGACAGGCTGACAGAGACGTGTACACGTACGGTGATGTCGGATATGATATCTATTAACCATTGCTGCCTGGGCAGCGCAAACACTAATAAAGACCGTGCTGGAATATGACTGCCTTTTCCCCGTTTCGTTCGATTAATACCCAGGGATTAAAGTTCTCCTCAATTTTATTCCAAATCGCGGTGGATTTTGTACCTGCATATGATTTGTAGAGGCATACAATCTATTTTGATGTCGGTGTTAGGTAGCTTAAACAATAATACGAGAGCATATACAAGAACAATGAATCTCACTGCCAGTGCCATGTATGTAGCCTACGCCATGTGTACCCTGCCTATATGTGATCAATACAAACTTGAACTTGAATTCCATCATCATATTTATATGTTGTGTCTGTCCACTATGTTTGTTACTTTATTCCCCCCCCCCCTATCTATGTAAAGCGACCTTGGGTCTCTTGAAAGGCACTATATCAAATGAAGCTATTATTATTATTATTATTATTATTATTATTATTATTATTATTATTATTATTATTATTATTATTATTATCACGTTCTGTGCGGGAGCTCACAAATAGACTGTGAAGTTTCAACGGAGGTCATCTATTCTAACCAACAAATTGAAGTAGAAAGCATTTTGTTGTGACCAATCTTATTTGGAAACATGACACACAAAATAATAGTATTTAGCTTTTTATTTGAAACAATATTTAATCGCTTTTGGGAGGTGGGTGTTCTGCGTCTGCCCCCCCCCCCCCCCCCCCACCCCCCCCCCCCCCCCCCCCACCCCCCCCGTGCCAAACTAGCAGGTCAACCTCTTGTTCGCGCGTGAGCCCGTTATAATTACACTACTGTCGCTATTTTACAATGAACTATAATGAATTACGGTTCATACAGAAACATGCACCAGTGTTGGAAGTAATGCACGGAAGCTTATTTCCGCATTGCAATAATAATATTCTACCGCCGGGCGCCAGGTACGCATGGTCAGAGCTGTGCGTAAATATACGCACAAAGTCAAGCACACCTTCAAATTGATAAGTCATACACTTTGCTTAGAAATGATCGTACGCACGGGTTACGCACATATCTGTGCGTACGCACCATTGATAAATGAGGGCCCAGGTGTGTGGTGGGTTCTTGTTCTCCAGATGTGTCGTGGGTTCTTCAGGGTTAATAACAGATGTATATCTGGTTCTCCAGGTGTGCCGTGGGTTCTTCAGGGAGTGGTTGGAGCGCAGGAAACCTCCTTTCGGGGCCGTCAGCAGCGCTGTGCTTCTCATGATCATCTATACGACCTTCTGCGACACCTTCTCCAACCCCAGTATAGAGCTGGACCACACCAGTTTACTACTGGTAGTCTTTATCAGTAAGTATGTATAGAGAGACAATCTAGGGAGAAGGTTTCAGGTTCAATATGCACTTGTGAATTGCGGCATTTTCGGTTTTGCAATAACATTTCGTATTAACTGTTTCCATTAGGGGTGTAATGGTTCACAAAAACCACGGTTCGGTACGTACCTCGGTTTTGAAGTCACGGTTCGGTACGGTACGTTTTCGGTACAGTGGGGGAAGGTTTGCAGAACGTGGCTTTCCATGTTCCACTCAGGGGTGATGTAGTGTGCAGTTACTGTTAAGTAGGGCTGTCAACTAATATTCTATATTCAAATTAATGAAAAAAAACTCTCGATCCGCGTCACCCTGTGTCCTCTCGCACATTTTTCAGCACAGAGAGTTGTTCCAGACTTCTAGTGAAACAACAAGCGAAGGCATTGAAGACAAATTTGGAAAAAACCCAGAGCCTTGCGCTCACCACGGATAGTTGGACCTCAGGCAACAGAGAGTTATCGGTACCTCACTGTGACGGTCCACTATATATGTCGGGTTGGGAGATGAAGAGTGCAGTTCTCCAAACTCCTCCCATGACAGTCATACAAGCGCTCACTCAGCAGAGGTGTTGACAAATGCAGTGACTGAGTGGAAGTCGGAGAGTCCAAACATGACCGGGCGTAACCACAGTAACCGTAACGCAGCGAATATTGTGACATAAATATAAAATGTTTAAAGGGGCTATGTACACAGTCTGCACTGGGAGAGAGAGAGAGAGATTTGATTTTTATAAAAAACTTTATTTTTTACTAAAACTACACAAGATACAACAAAAACGTTCAACAATAAAATACTCTACAACTCAACAAAACACAAAACAAAACAAAACAAACAAAAAAACCAACAAAACAAAACAAAACCAAAAAAACAAAACAAAAAAACAAAAAACAAAACAAAACAAAAAAACAAATCAATTAGGGACAACGATGCTGAAACTGAACCAAATAGTCACTTTGAAATTTTCTCCCCCATAGGGAGAGAAAAAAAATAACTCTAAATGATCCAAAAATCCTGGGTGCGTCAGAGAGAGAGACACTGGATAGGCACTGTAGAAACCTTAGTCCTGAGACGAGCGTCTCTAGCTTCACCTTTCCCCTTTTGGTACAACACATCAGGCCTTTGTGCGTGTCCGACAGACTCCAGTCAAAACCGATCCCGTGGATAAACAGGGCCGCCTCGTCAGCCGACCCTCCTCCTTCAGCCTTATCATATATGCTCCTACCGTCCACCAGTCGTATATCATATGGCATCGATGATGTCGGGGGCCGAAAACAGAGCATGGGGACCGAGATGCACTCTGGACCGACATCCTCATTAGACAGTTTGTAACCCTCGCCTCCCCGTCCGAGGCCGCCTTTCCTTCCTGGTTCAGATGCCGCTCCAACCTCACCTCCCACTCTCCCGTGCGGAGACTGGCAGCCCCCAGCGACCTCCCATCAATCAGTCTGATTCGAGAGCACAAAGCCTGATGAAACCCATTCCGAACATAGGGTAGAAAGTAACCAGCAAAGTCCGCTTTACCACCATCCTCCGAGGCTGAATCAGGAAACTGTCCATTTCAGCGTAGAACGTGATGAGCCCCACAGTCATACCTCCCAACCCATGAACAAGGTAGTGGTGCCGGTAACATAAAAAGATGGTAGAGACAACAACCCCATGACGACTCTGATGAAAGGTTTGCCGAAGGAGTATGGCTTGGCCTTCCCATCGGGCATGAAAACGATACGCTCCGCCCCTGTCTCTGAATCCTCCACAGTCCCAGTCTTTACAACGTTCCACAAATGTATAAGAGTACATGAGATGAACAAAAATTTCTCAGCCTCCTTGCCCCGGTAGCGGGACACCTTGAAATGTCCAGCCCTACGTGCCAACACACCAGTCCCTTCAATAAAAAACTCTCATTTAAAAATAAAAAAGGTAAACAAACAAAAACAAATAAAACAAACAAAACTACACAGATTCCACTCCGTCCTCCACCGTACTTGGGCCCCGCAGTACCTTCTGCACAATCTTTCTCATCCTGTATAACTCTGTGTCAACAAAACGACCATCTCCTTTAAACCTCATATGTTTCCTTGCTGCCAAAACAAACAAATCCTATCTGGAAATTTTTTTTCCACCTCTACTCCCTTCCTGTTCTTTGTCACCTTAACAGTTTCATTGCATCCATTGTATAGCAAACATCATCTGAAGTTTCAGGATCATCGCTCACATAATCCTCATCCCCACGCTTGCACATCTCCATCCATGAACTCCCTTGTGTACTCTGTGTACTGCTGAGTTCCTCCGTCACACCTGTCTTCTTAGCCTGAGAGCTTGATAACCCAACTACTTCAATCTTCCTCTTCTGCCTAACAATCTTCATCCCACCGTCCCCCTCTTCCATGTCAATATCCTCTACTTCCTCCACCCAGACCCCCTCAACTAAGTCCCTTGACCCTGTCCCCTCAACAGCTACAGCCACCCCAGGTACACTCCCCTCATCCGTAACCCTTCCCGCCACGACCCCCCCCCCCACATTTTCATCCCCACCATTTTCCCCTCGTATTACAACAGGTCCACTCGCCCCCTCTGTAATCCTTCCCACCACGACCCCCCCCCCACATCTTCATCCCCCACCACTGTCCCTTGTATGTCAACAGGTTCACTCCTCACCTGGCTATTTAACGTGTCCCGGCTGACACAAGCCCCTTCTACCACCCCCCCCCCCCCCCCCACCGTTCCATCTCCACCATTCTTTCCCCGTACTGCAATCTCAGCCGTACCTACTCCTTCCATTTCCTTATCACTTCTATCTGGTACGATAACCTTCTCAGAAATCTCCCTACTACCCCTCTTCCCCTGTCCCCCCCCCCCCCTCAACCCCTCGATTCATACCCCAAGCTGCTCTTCCTTTCTTCATTGCACTCTCCCCCTCCTTTTCTCCCCTGCTCGGCCCCTCCCCAGGGCACGCTTGCCTCTGATGCCCCTCCCTTCCACACGCAAAACAGCGCATGTTTTGTGACGTCGCAAAAATAATATACTCAAACCCGTCTACTATTACTTTAAAATTAAGATCCAACTCATCATCACGTTTGTTCATTATAATGAACGTCTGCCTTCTGTGAGAAACCACATGCTGTAGTTCAGGTGCCTTAAAACCCGAAGACATTTTCTTTAAAGGAGCTACAACTTTCCCAAACCTGGCGAGTTCCCTTAATATAAGCTCGTCGCTCACCAACGGGGGAACGTTTGACAACGTCACCTTAATGGCAGGTGTTGTGAGCGGCATCACAGACACAAACGTATCACGTATGATCAAACCGTCCGTTATCAGTTGATTAACCCTAATCAAATCATCCACAAAGAAAACGATTCCCCCATTCATCCTGGCCGCAGACTTAACGGCCGAAGCGCCTACTATTCCCGCAACAACGAGACTGCATTCCTCCACTGAACACGGAAATGCCGGCGCGACTTTGAAACCATGTCTCCTGGTCAGCTTAGTGAAGTC